>NW_027211715.1:662500-727500 GCF_022749685.1 Semicossyphus pulcher
TGTATTTTATTCTAATCGTGTGTTCAGATTTGTACATTCCCTGTGTCAGACATGATGGTATCCTCCAGACCCGACAGATGTGGTCATAAAGGAGCACATTTTTACCTAATGAGTGTGCACATTTCAGGGTGTGAAAGACTCCAAACCATTCATGAACTGAGTCTGGAGATGTGGAGAAAAGCTGGGGATTAATATTTAACAGCATGGTCTGTTTTCTATAGCTGTTTCGATTTAAAATTGGTACCTGACTTATGGAGGGCATTTAGACACATTGCTTTTGAGTATTACGTATTGATTAAGCAGCCAGAGATCATCCTGATCAAAGGTTCACTGCTGAAGATGGATGTAGTTCTTGGAGGGCTGCAGCAAAGATTTAGGGAAACAAAAGATACTGTCTGTGTTGTGGTTTCATATCTGCATTTGATTTGTTCCCAAAAGTGTTCCCTTAGTGTTGTCAAGATTACCCACATTTAAAACTACGATGCAATACCAGCATACAACATGTAGTATTTTAATATCATATATATTTTTGCACTGAGGTACTTTTTGATACTACCCAACATAAATTAGTGAGTTGTATCTTTTTTAAACGCCTGGTATTACAGGTTTATGGAGGTATCCACACTTTGGACCGCCCTACGTCCCATTTGATACTTCAAACATTTACAGTAACCAATGTATAATTAATTTAAGCACTTTAATATCTAAATAATGAAACAATCCGCCACCTACCAGTTTCCTCTGCCCTATGGCCATGTCTACACGTACACAGGTATTTTTAGAAACACAGTTTTGCCTCCTTTGTTTAAAAAAAAAAAATCCACAAAAGCATGGCTTTAAAAAATTCCCCTTTCAAACTAAAACGCAACAGAAACGCTGTCATGAGAACACAACAACAGGCGGCGATATAACCCAGCCACGCAAAGAAGACAAAGAAAATCGCAGCCAGTCAAAAGTCAGAATAAATCTATTGCTGGAAGTAGTGCATCCCAACGCCTCAGTTCCTCATCATAGTGGACGAGTACCTGTACATATATGTGTGAACAGTCCTGTCAGCACGGCCAGTAACATCACCGTTTATGTCTCATTCGTCATTTTGCAAGAAATGCCGCTTCATTAGTGACGCCTCACAAAGGAGATGGCGGCGCACAGCCTGATGTCACGAGCCAAAAACTCTCTTAACGCTGTCTACACGTCACCGTGGAAACGGAGTTTCTAAAAGTCTTCACCTGGTCAGAATTTCACAAAAGATTTGTTTTCAGTGACCTAAAACAGCGTTTGTGTGGATGAAAGGACAAAACTCAGAGAGAAAGCTACGGTTTGAAAATACACGTGTACGTGTGGACATGGCCTAAATGACATGACCAACAACTCCCAGGGGAGACCAGCTCAGTGGTATTGATGTCCCGGTGCTGGAGAACCACAATAATCTAAAGTGGCTTTCAGTCCTAGATATTTCTGTCCACAGCAAACACATGTTTAATTACACATACAAATTACAGCCGTTGTCTGATCGTTGTAGCGTTGCCTGATGCACCCAAAGATGATTCACAAATAGTAATTTGTCCCTCACTGGAGTCAACATTACAATACTGTACAAACCAATGGGGACAATGAAATACAAGCCTGTTCTTTCAGCACACATCATTCAGGCCATCTACATGACTGTTTATTCTCTGACTGCACTGTTGCATTACACAGGTCGGTCACATGTCCTGCTGTAAACAAAAGATACAGGTGCGTGAGCCCTGCACAGGTGGGTCATCTGAGCCGGCGCGCGGGTTGAACCTGGATGTGCATCTACATATGAAGGAGAAGATTTAAGTGGCTGTTGGAGAGGCAAAGTTTTTTCTATGTAAACCTGCTCTGAGGCTTATATTCACCGACTTATGTTAATGAGCCAGTTATTCACATTTTAAAGCAGGGGTCTCCAGCCCTGCTCCTCCAGAGCTGCCCTCCTGCATGCTTTAGGTTTCTCCGTGCTCTAACACACCTGAACCGAATGTTTTGCTCATTATCGATCCCCTGAGACGCTTCAGTTGGTTGATGACGAGCACATCATTCCAATCATAGTTCAGTCATAGCAAGTGAACTGTGGTCATGTTTGAACTGTAGAGCAGGATGCTTTATTTCTCACTACAGTCTCATCAACACGACAGGACAGCATGGACTCATTTCACTGGTCACTTAGTCTGATGGGTTGAATTTCAATCTGATCTTTATTCAGTCTGATGTCCAGATTAAAGACGGGGCAGCATTAATCACTCACAGAAACACGTTTAATTACCAGTTTTAAAAGAAATATATATGTAATGTTTGTGATATAACTGCTACTGTTTCTCCACAGCTGGGGTTGGCAGCATCAAACCTTAAATTTAGATTTTATTTTTAGTCATTAACCAATAAGTTTATAAATGACATTTCTTGGGACGGTTAAAGTATTGACTCCTCCCGCTTTAAAATCAGTCACTAGAACTACCAAATCTAGGCTTGTAAGTAATTGTCTCATGGCTTCATCATAAGCTCCCTGAAGTCTCTGTAAGCTGCTTTCTTGTAGTTTGACCACCAGTGTGCAGTAAAGAGTCGTGTACAAGAAGCCCTGAACAAAAGATGTTTTACACACACACATATTATCAGACAATCTGGACTCCGTAATTGTAGATGTTTGCTCTCTTAGGTACCAAAGACTAGGAGGACATGATTACTAGCTTTTTATGTGACGTCTTGCTGCTTACTATGAACAGAACATAAAGCAAAGAGCTGCTGGAGAGTCAGAGCTGCACAAAATATAGCTTTATCATTAAAGGACAATATGAGCATGCAATCGCAATAGACTGCCTGACATGCAATGAATTTATTTATGTACATGCACCGTGATTTCACACCCTATCTAGCCATAAGCTGACCCTTAGATTAGTTGGTATAAATTTGGTAGCTAGCTGTTGGTTCGCTGGTTGAGAAGGGAGAGGAGAGGAAAAAGTGGTTCAGGAGGCGCTCATAAGGACAAAGAGCAGCACTTCTGCTATTTAGAGGAAGTTTGGATTCAGGAAAAATGACCTGTTACAAACATGTGATCTGTGTAAGCATGCAAAAAGACATGGGAGTTCTAGTTAATGTGCACACTTTGATAGTTATTTATTCATCACTTATTGTCATTGCAAAGCTATTGAACATTGTTATCGCACATTGCCGTGCATCGATGGATGTGTGCGTGTGCGTGTGCGTGCGTGCGCGGATCTGTGGTGCAGAAGTAGTTGCAGGGGTGCAGGGTCATGACGGAGGTTGGGCTGAGCTAGGTGAGGTTTGGGAGAAGGGGTGTTCAATGCTTTGCTCTGTTTATTGCCATCTCTTGAACGCAAGTCCAGGGTTCCTGCATTCTGCACTCAGTGAGTGTGTGTTGCTAGTTTGAGAGACGGTGCGGACCAAAGAGGTGAAAAGGGATCGTACTCTTCATCCTCGCGGTGCTGCGGTCTCCTGTGTGGGCTCACTGGCGCTGAACATGTAACACAGTTTGATGTCCGTGCAGAGGGGAAGTAGGGCTGTCAGCTGGTTTCATCCCATATCCTGCAGAGGCCGAGACCTTCCACCCTCCTCTATCCGACGCTCCTCCTCATGCTGACCTTTCACAATAAGAGTATCGTGACCAGTTTTCTGAGGGTCTTTCCACATAAGTGATGATCCTGTATTTTTCTTGTGTGCAGGTTTGTAGAAGTTGAGTCTTGACAGCTCCTCTTTGAAATCCTATCAATGTGTCGTGTGGTGTGTATGAGTCCCAACACAAACGTGCACCAGCCAAGAGAAAGCCACGCTCTGTGATGCAGGTTACAGACTCATTTAATGATGATGAAGTGTTTCTGCTACATTTAAATGGTTTTCTCCCCACCCCCCGTCAAGCCTCAGTGCTGCCCATGAAAGAGTTGTACTAAATTTATAATGATGATTAATGCAACAGTTTCTCGAAACGTGTCTGCTGATCTGTGTGCAGCCGTCTCACACAAATTGAACCACAGCTTCAGTTTGAGAGTTTGAGCCAGAAAAGTTTTTCTGGTATCAAGTTTGCTGAAGTGCTTGGATCGACGGGGACTGTTGAAGTTACTAGGTCAGAATGTGTTGTGTTCAAGGCCCTGATACACCAGGCTGTTGGTCAGTCATCAGCCAATCATTCGTGCGGTCGGTGAGTGTCTGTGGCGGTAGTTTCCCCACCAACACTGATTGGGGGTTCAGCTAACGAATCTGAAGGGCCGTGGTCAAGGACCCGGTGATAAAATAGCTTCCACAATACAGGGGTTAGGTTTCAATGTTTTGCAGTTATATTGCAGACTATAAGCAAGGCGATGTATTGTGCCCTTTAGGACTCCGCCTGTTGTAGGTCTATTTTCCTTGTGTTTATGATGCCATCATATGCTCACGCCTTCCTGTCTCAGTTTACTTTGTTAGAGTCAAGTAGCTTAAGATCGAGCTCAGCACTGCCATCTAGTGGTGGGGAGTTTAAACACAACACAAAAGGATCCACCACCACATTCCTTTGCTTGTAAACTATTTTCATAAAATAGGAAAGGTATTTGAGAGGTGCTCAGTCATCCAGGTCATGGTAACTCTGAGCTTAACCCAAAAGGCAACTGGACTTGGTTGAAGTTCTTGAACGTGGTGTGAAAGTCCAGTTGCCTTTTGGGTTAAGCTTTGATATACTTTATCAAAACATAATACTCAAGTATATTCATATTTTCTTACTAACAAGAAGAGAAACAAATCTTGTATTCTACTAGAAAAATATGTAGGCTAGTGTTGTTACGAACACTGAGGCGTGAGTAAAAGTGGTGTTCAAACGCTGCTCTATCACAGCTGTTCTATCTCTGTTCGGCCTCAGCGCCGCAACGAGGCTCCGTCCTCATGCAGCCTTTGTCGTTCTACATTGGACCACGCGTTTTTACAGCAGCAACAAATATAATTTTATAACAAAATAACGGAGACAAGTTTGGTGAAAACACTGTCGCGGCTTCAGCTTTCAGAATCTCTTGTTGTCTTTAGCTTTATTGTCTGATGCTGTTGTTTTGGGGAGCACTATTATCAGACAGCTGGAGAGATTAAGGCCTAAAGCTCGACTGTAGTGATGCATCAGAGTGTCACCATTCTTCTGCTTTCAGTGATCAACAAACAGAAATAGAGACATGAAGGAGAAAATACTGAGAGTCTGTGTATCCTGCACTGTCCATTGCGTTGTTCCTCATATACACAAGGACACATTAGCTTCTGTACTTCATGGACTCTGTGGACACCTGCAGCAGAGGCACAGAAATGATGCACACGTGCACAAATGCAATAAAACACAACATAATAAAATGCATCTGTGGACAGAGGCAGAGGTTTTGATACATTAATACAATATTGGTTAGCATGACTACTGACTTAAATACAGCCTTTGTTTTATTGTCCTGGGTCAGGCTGTGACATGATTTTACACATCAGGAACCAGACCTTTAAACAGGGACTTTACCTTTAAGTGCATGTACCTTTGCAAAGTGTTCCAGGGCCAAGCTGCAGATAGAGACGGAGCTCATCAGAGCATTCAGCTCCCCAACACACACCAACACACACTCCGACACTGTTCCAACACGGCTCCGTTAATAATAAATGACCTCTGTGTGACTTAGTAACGACGCTGCAGCCCCAAACATGCTGTCTCTCTGTCTGCGTTACTGCTCCTCTCACTCACCTTCTGCCTCCATTTCTCTGACCCTCCAACTGTTCGAGCTCCGTCTGTCTTGTTGCTGTTTTGTTCTTCCCAGAATCGCTGTCCAAGCTCTGTCTTCCTCTTGTCTCGTTCCCCAACACACACCATGTACCATTAATCAAACAGCTGGCTGCTGCATGCTCTGCAGATCGCTCAGGCTTCAGTGTTTTAACAAAGCCTAATGGACCGTTTATGACAGCTGGTCCAGCAAACACAGGTCCCTAAAGCTTTAGGCTTCATGGAGCTGAAACTGATCCATCAGAAAAGAAAGTAGGGAGCGGTGTCTACCCTCATGTCATACGTGTGCTCGCTTGCTGCAGTCGTCAGTGGTACACGCCTTTGGGAACACAATGATTACACCGCACACACAGTTTTTAAAGCATCTTATCAATACTTAGTCACTCTGTGCCCGTACATCATCTGCAGAGTCGCAGGACTCAGATTTCACTCATCACATGTCACAGGAGAGTCTACCCAGAGACGATGATCTAACGTTAAAGATCAAACTCGTGCTGCATTCAGGTGCGTTCAGGCAGACCGGACTGATTGTCATTGTCCAGATCGGCCATTTATTCTCGTTGTGTGGAGCTACTTCAATAACAACTGTTTTTCAGACGACCATGCAGTCTAGTTACTGTTATCCTCTGCTGACCATCCTGCTCTCATCCCCTGAAACTATCTCTGCTTTGGTCTCAGTCTGCCTGAATGCATGTGAATGCAGCGTAAGCGTTCTGCAGACATTGAAGTTCCTTTTCTTATGTCCGGTGAAACACCTGTGTTGCAGTTAGTTACACAAAGCTTCAGTCCACAAGATCAACACACACTAATATGCGTCAGGTATTGGTGAGGCATGATTGAACCACAAACTTTCAAATCAAGTGCAACTCCTGCCCAGTACGTGCATAAAGTCACAGCACAACACTGACCCTCGTTTTAATGCCACAGCCATCTCTAACGTCGAGGAACATGGAAGAGAAATAACTCTGCAGCAGTTTACACAGTGAGATGATATGTGAGGTTATATGATGATAATAAACACTGCAAATACTACAACCACCTTCTGAACAGTTGATGCATCAACGTATGAACTACCATCGTCCTTATTTTACATCCTGCTGAAATGTTCATCACGACAACGTGAGATGCTGGACACGGCATCATGAGGGTTCTTATTCGTGACGTTTCGTGCTCAAAGGCAGTTGCAGGAAAAGCTTGATTGTTTTGTTACCAGCATCAGACTCATGAACCTATAAAGCTCTGTTGTGGTATCCAGAGCCACTGACCTCTGCACCTTTTGTGAAGTCCGTACTTCTCTCCCTCTGTCTGCAGGAGGCTGGTTCTGGGGGCGAGGCCAAAGGACCAGACTCAATGAGTTTCCAGCGAAATGTCCGAGAAGTCAGGGCAGAGCACCAAGGCAAAGGATGGCAAAACAAAGTATGCGACCCTTAGCCTCTTCAACACCTACAAGGGCAAATCTCTGGAAACCCAGAAAACTGCAGGTAAGCCCTCTCCTGCAGTAGATATATGTGGCAATATAATGTAGTATTTAATAATGATCATGTTCCTGCCCTGACTGTCTTTCTTCCTCCCAGTGGCTGCCAGACATGGGCTCCAGAGTTTGGGCAAAGTTGCTGTCAGCAGGCGCATGCCCCCTCCGGCCAACCTGCCCAGCCTGAAGGCCGAGAACAAGGGAAACGACCCCAACGTCAACATCGTCCCCAAAGACGGTAGTGGCTGGGCATCTCGACCTGAGGCAGGAGAAGAGAGGTACGTTTCACTCCTGCATAAACTGACCCTAAGCACCATCAGTCTTTGCACCAGCTCCTGTCTTATAAAGGTGTATGTTCAGCAGAATAACAGAAATGATTCTTAGTTAGAGGAGTCTGTCAAACATGTTTCAGCTCATGAATGCTTGAACCTGTTCTGTTTTGGTTAACAGGCAACAGGAGACGCCCCCGCCCCAGAACAAACCAGTGGTGCTCCAGACACAGGAGCAGACTGTCGGGGTGAGCCGCTCCTGGGCCAACAGCAAGCAGACACAGCTGGACGGTAAGCACGCTGCACGCTCCGTTCTACACCTACTCATGAAACATGGATTACTTCTGTCGCCCACGCTCCCTCTCATTGTGAACACTAACCAGCTCCCCTCGTCCATGTGTCCAAACAAACAAAAGCATGGTCCTCTGTAGTTTGCAACACTCCACCATTACAGGCTGCAGACTGTTTGATCTCCACTAACTGTGGAGTCGGGTTGGAAGTCAGGCTTTTACACCAGCTGAGGGTCAGGGCTGTGAGATGAAAGGAACCCGAAACAGGATTGTGTGTCCGCTTACGAGCGTTAAAGAGACGCCGATTTTTATTAATTAATATTTTTTAACCTGTGTTTGATGTGTTCAGAGTTTTTTAGGGGTTCTAATCACTGTCTGTTCTGGAGAGGATCAGACCTCTGTGGATAAATCGGCTCCAGTTAAAACAGAAGGATGTTGGAGAAACACTCATTGATAGTCTGAAACAGAACACGGCCATAATAAATGTGCGTTAGATGACTCGAGGTTGTTAATACATGTATCCATAACTTTGACGTATTTCTTTTGTATTCTGTCAGAATAATCTTCAAACAGCATTTTTAAATGTACAAAGTGATAAATATAATTATTGATTAATACAGAAACAATTTCCATCATCGTATATTGTACCAAATCACTCAGCCCTTTTAGAGCTTCTCTGTGAGTCACTCTATTACATTTAATCTTGTGATTATTTAGCATTAATAATAATAATAACGTGTTTGTATGTACAGGAGCTCCTCGTGTGAGCAGCCATTTTCACCAGGAGTTTCCCAGCCTGCAGGCGGCCGGCGAGGCAGAGAAAGGGGACGGTCAGGAGGAGGAGCCTTATGGACCGGGACCCAGCCTCAGACCTCAAAGTATGGCCACACTCCTGCACATGAACACCTTAAGTGTTCACTGAAGGCTGTCTGTCAAGTCAAACAGTAAATATACGTCTTCCCTCTTGCGATTTAGATGTTGGCAGTTGGCGTGAGGGCGGAGGCAGGAATTTGAACACTGCACCCAGCCCCCCGGAGATGGACAACAGGGCTGCGGAGGAGGGCAGCCCTGGTCTGGGTACCTCGACACCACCAGGGGAAGCTGATGAGCCCGGGCGACCTGTAGCCACTGACATTCAGAGGGAGAAGAGGGAGGGCCGGGAGAGGCTGCCCCCCTCGGGACCTCCTCAGCCTAAACTGAACGGGGGGCAGCAGCCTCCTGCGGGGGTGCCCACTCACTTTGACCCTGCTTTCAGGAGCATGATGCCGCCCTACGTAAGTCACAGTATCTGGTGCTTGTGTTACTCTCCTCTTGAGCCTGTGTGATGATGATTCCTGTTCGTGTTGCAGATGTTCCACGCGTATCCTCAGATGACTTTTGGCCCGGGGCAAGGAAACTTCAGATACCCTGCACCGCAAGATGGAGCCAAGTGAGTTCCCTTCTTTAGGCACATGATTCGGCAGTTGGAGCTGAATAAAGACACATTACTGATTTGCTTGTAATATAAACTTTGCATAAAATCCTCAAACTTTACCTATTGCTTTGTATAAAGTTCAACAGAGCAAGTTCATGTGCGGGACCAGGTGTCATAATGAACTTTCCTGTCCTTGTCTTTCTGCTGGTTATTCAGGGGTCCTCGTCCAGCCCGACCCCAGCAGCCTCCCCCTCAGTCGTGGCTCCAGGACCCGGACAGACCCTCCATCGTCAGCGCAACAGAACTAAAAGAGCTCGACAACCTGGACACTGATGCCGATGAGGGCTGGGCGGGTGAGTAGCTGTACTTTACATCATGAACCTCAGTGTTAAACCCATCAGCTGCCCTCGCTGTAGTTTTACTAACAATGCTGTGTGGTCTGGAACAGGAGCTCAGATGGAGGTGGACTACACGGAGAAACTAAACTTCAGCGACGACGAGGAGAACCAAGCTGCTAAAGACAAACGAGAAAACTGGTGAGTTTCTGTCTTGCCTTCACGATTTCACATCCATGCTTTAACAAAAACACAGGAATGTTCCTTGTTTCCATGTTTTGCCACAAAGTATAAATAAAGTACATTTCTGACGTTGGTTTTTACAGAACAGAAAGTCGCAGAAAGTCGCCAGAGTCGAGCAACAAACGTTCAATAATTGATCCTCAGTTTGATTTATAAAATTGTATTTATTATTTATGATGACCAGGAAACCCTGTGCACATGTATTTTAATTTTGACTTGCAGCTGCATTAGCATGTAACAACAACAACAAAGCAGGACATGATGTTCTTCTGATGGGTGGTTTCCTGTTTCACCTGTCTTATTTACCCAAATGAATGGAGAGGTGTACTACAAGCCTTTAGACTCTGAGTCTCTGGATGCTGTCTGACTGACTCGCCTCTTTGTGAATGAACTCGATGTTTCTGGTTTTAACTAAAGTGACCTTATTTTCAGGGAGTGGATGGGCAAAGTGGAGCGTATGAGACCTCGTCCAGCAGACAGTCAGGAGGTCTGGAAGGAGGGAGCTGAGGACCTCGGGGGCGGTAAATCTTCATGGGCTGACAGTGTAGATCCCAGAGCGCCATCACCTGGCAGTATGGGGCAGTTCAACAAGTCAGCTGCTCCACAGGACTACCAGGTAGAGCCCTTCAAACACTGAACCTCATATTGGCACTCTGTAGCCATTTTCCCACTGGTCAAAAAACCTGCTAACATCTGGCTTTCTTGCTTAGTGGGAAAGGCTAAAATCGGCATTCAGTCGGGTAATTATCGCCTCGGCTCTGATCGGCATCGATGGGAACGCAAAACCTGTGTCGACACGCTAATCTCCGCCCCCTTTCCGGCGCGATGCTATGCTCCGTCAGTAACTTCTGCGACTCCTCGACATCTCGGCTACAAATTCCTCCCGTCTCCGTCCGAGCACATTCAAACATCGTCCCACGTTTGTCGACGGCGAGTTTGATGACCAGACTGAATGAGTAATAGATACAATAAAGACCTAACCACCGTGACATCTTCACTGGTTACTGACCCTGTCTGTGACGTCAGACGGTGACGCAGCAGAAAAGAGACCGACAGGAGGATACTCAATCAATCAAATTTTATTTGTATAGCACCAAATCCTAACCAAAGTTATCTCATGACACGTAACAAAAGCTTTACTCCACTGGCAATGGGAAACAGAGACAATCAGGGTCCGGGTCTGAAGAACTTAACGTTAACGTGCTAATTTTGGTGGGAAAGGAGTATTTATTTTAAAAGCAAGGTGTTCAATCTGTGCTAACTTTTCTGTTCTCCAGGCCGGCGCTCGTCCTGTTGGAGGCGGAGCTCCACGTGGCACTAAGCCACAGGCCGCTGCAGCGCCCCCTGCTGCTGATGAGGACTCTGAGGCCTGGCGACAGAAGCGCAAGAAGCCTGTGGAGGTTTCTGAAGCGGTAGAACGAGCAAGAAGGAGGAGAGAGGAAGAGGAGCGGCGGATGGAAGAACAGCGGCTCGCTGCTTGTGCTGAAAAGCTCAAACGTCTCAATGAAAAACACCGACAGTCAGTTGAAGGCAAATCTTCCCCCTCTCAGAGCATGGGTGATGAAGCAGGAGCCTCGCGTGAGGAAACCTCCTCACCAGCTCCTGCTCCCGCTCCTGCTCCCAGTCCTGGACCTTTAATCCCAGCTCCACAATCAGAGGCCGCTATCATGCCAGCTCCTCTGCCTGAGCGGGTGGAGAGAGACAGGGAGAGGATGGAGCGAGAGGCAGGAGAAGCAGAGGAGGAGGAGGAGGAGGTGGAGGCGAAGAAGGAGGAGGAGGAGGAGGCGGAGGCGGAGGAGGAGGTGGTTCACCTGCCTCTTCAGCCAAGCCCCCCGATCCACAGACCTGTGACCGCAGCTCCAGATCCTCAGAGCGAGGGGGAGAGCTCACTGGGGGAGGTCGCCCCCCTGATGGAGGAGAACCAGGCCGACCGGACTACAGTGCCTATCCGAGACTATTTCAACATAGAGGACAGCAGAGGTGAGCCGGCCCAGAGAGAGAATCAGTGTAATGTTTGTCACTGCCTTCTTTCAGTCATAGATAACCCTCCTGCTGCTTTGTTTTCCTGCAGTGGATGAGCCCCACCTGTCTCTGCCTCACATGGACACCCCCGGTGGAGAGGACATCTCTGTGGCTCCTGCACAGCTGGAAGGAGAAGCAGCAGCAGCGATGCGTCCTTCTCTGACCTCAGGATATTCCAAACAGTTCCAAAAGTCTCTGCCACCTCGTTTCCTCAGACAGCAGGTAAGAGCGTCCACGCCCGGCTCCTGGAGTTACTTGTGGCTGTGTAAAGTGTAAATGTAAAGTGGGCTGTGCAGACACCTGAGTAAACGCTGTCATATGTTTGTAAAGGCTTGGAGCAAATGGCAGCAGATTTAACAACCACACATAATGTAGAATAAGAAAGCTTGACATCATTTGTCTGAAATGATTTAGCTTTGTTTACGTTACCTTTTTGTTAACGCTCCTCTTTGCTCCTGTAGGAGCAGATGAAGCAGCAACAGTGGCATCAGCAGCAACAGCAGGGTGGGGGCTCCATGTCCCCATCAGGAGGTGGAGGAGTTCCAGCCTCCCAGCAGCAGCAGCAGCAGCAGCAGCAGCAACACCGCTCCATGTATCAGCCCATGGGCCCCCACCACCAGCACCTGGCCTCCATGGGGTTTGACCCCCGCTGGCTCATGATGCAGTCCTACATGGACCCCCGCATGATGTCAGGACGGCCCCCCATGGACATGCCAAGCAACATCCACCCTGGTAGGGAGTCATGTGCAGTAGAAATCCAAAAGTATCTTTGTGTTGAGTTTATGGACAGACTAACAAACCTCTCTCAGACAGCCTGTTTAAAGTCCCTCTGTTGCCCCCCCCCCTCAGGGAGGATGCCTCCGAAGCAGATTGTGCGCAGAGAGCCTGGTGATAACTCCAGCTCCAGCTCAGACTCGTTTGACCACCTGACCCGACCGATACGTGACCACGGCCTGTCCTCAGACTCTCGGATGGTGTGGGGATCGGACCCGTACCCGCAGTCTGAGCCGTTACCGCCTGTGACTCCTCCTAAAGGACGGGACGATAACAAGGAGCCCAGGTACTCAAACATGAACAGCTTCACTGCAACAAGAAAACGGCCTTTATTTCCTCCGCATGTAACGACATGTGTTTCTCTACAGGATGGACTCTGGTCTGGATCTGGACAGGGGTCTCCCACCTATGTATGCCCAGGACCACAGTGCATTGGACTCTCGTAAAAGTAACTTCTTCCAGGACCCTACAGAGTCCCTGTCAGCCTTTACCCAGGGCCCAGAGAGCACATCAGGGCCTCTGGATAGGGTCCCTGTAGGCTCAGCCTTTGATCCTGAGGAGCCAGGCCTCCCCACTGGGGAGGAGGTGGAAGCTCTGGGTCAAGCGATGCTCCAGAGGAGCGTCTCTCAGGGCTCCAGCCACTCCCTGAAGCTGGACGAGCCCCGGTTTGAAGGTCTTCCTCTGGGAACAAAAACACTCGAGCTACAGGACACAGCAGAGCGGGCTGATGACAAACCTCAGACTGAACTCTACCCCCAGCCTGCAGTGACCAACAACAGGGCAACACCTCCTGCTGATGGATTACATAAACAAGAGAAGCTGCCTCTGCCAGCACCTAGCAAGCAGAAAGCTGAGCTGCGCTGGGGAGGGAGATCAGGGGCTGGACGCAGAGAAGGACCAGGGGGAGAGAGGCCTGTCCGCAGGTCCGGGCCCATAAAGAAGCCTGTCCTGAGGGACATGAAAGAAGAGAGGGAGCAAAGAGAGGAGAGGGAGAAGCGTCATGAGAGAGGGGAAAGGGGAGACCGGTCCAAGAAGGATCAGTCATCCAAAGCTCCTTCTGCAGCCGCTGCTGTGTCTGAGGGCTCCAGAGTTCAGGGGGAAGCCAAGAGAGAAGCTGCAGAGGCTGAGGAAACCCCAAGTGGACATCAGAGAGCCAGAGACTCACAGCCTTCATCTGGAGCTCCCACCTCCTCCTCTCAGGAGGAAAAAGCAGACAAACTACCCAGCAATGACAAACATCCAGAACCCAAACTCCCCTCCAGGAAAGAGTCCAATCTTCCTCCACGAGGTTACCGAAGAGACGAGAGGGAGAGAGAGCGTGATCGTGACAGGGACAGGGACAGGGACAGGGACAGGGACAGGGACAGAGACAGGGACAGGGAAATGGACAAGGACAGAGACAGAGAGTGGCCGGGGGACTCGAGTTTCAAAGGAAGAGGACGGGGGGAGTATTACTCCAGAGGGCGGAGCTACAGGGGGACTTACAGCGGCCGGGGCAGGGGGAGTCGTGGTCGAAGCAGACCAGAGTACCCTTACAGGGAGCCTCGATCTCGCTCTGATTTACCGTCTGCAGGAGGTGCTGCTGCTTTTAGAAACAGAGAGGAGAGCGAGACTCGCAGCGAGAGCTCGGACTTTGAGGTGATTCCAAAACGCAGACGGAGGCGAGGTTCAGACACAGATTCTGAGAGTGAAGGTGGGAGGGAGTCTGCCAGTGATACTGGACCCTCTGACCGCGAGCCCAGCACCAAACCCAGCCGTCCACTGAGGCGAGAGCTCCCTGGGGAGGCCCGTTCAGGGCCTCATAAACCAGGCTTTGGACCTCCTCATATGGGGGAAAAGGTTGGCTCCAGAGGGGACGATGATAGCAGGCCCAAGCCAGGGTTCCTCCCTAAAGGAGAGCCTTCACGGCGAGGAAGAGGAGGACTATACAGCAGACGAGGAGGAGCGAGGGAGCGTGGCGGACCCCGCTCAGCCCCTCTCAGACGGCCCCCTAGAGAGTCCTCTTCCCAGTGGCCCTCTAAACCCATGGAGACATTCAGACCTGAGGACGCCGAGTCCACACCGAGATATGACAATCATCATGCCGACCGACGCCCCCCTAAACCTGATGGCAAAAAATTTGGGGATGGGGCTCCTCAGAGTAGTAGAGAAAGGCCTCGTCGATCCAGACCAGCACGGCCCCCCAGGCAGGATAAACCCCCTCGCTTCAGGCGCTTGAAAGAGCGGGAGGCAGCAGTGTTAGCTAGTGGAGAGACGGCCCCCAGTCCCCCCGTCCCTCTGCTCCCAGTGCCTGCTGCTGCCCTCCCCAACTCTGCCCCTGCCCAGGCCTCCCTCTCCCCCACCCTGTCTCGAGCTCCAGGGACCCCTGTAACTGTGCCTGCAGAGGTGGCAGCCGCTATGCCTGCACCTGACCTTCCCTCTCCTATTGAAGCCCCCCTGCCCGAGTCCAGCAGCCCCCCCATCACTGCGGTGGGCACCAAGTCCCCCGACCTGTCCAACCAGAACTCTTCAGACCAGGCCAACGAGGAGTGGGAAACAGCCTCCGAGAGCAGCGACTTCAACGAGAGGAGAGAGCGAGAGGAAAGGAAAGGAGCGCAGGAGGCTGATAAGGAAGCTGCCACTGCCTCTGCCCCCCCACCTGCACCCCCCCAGGGCTCTCTGACCCCCAATAAAAGTCTGCCTGATGGAGGGGTGACGCCCAAACGTGAAGGAGCTCCTGCAGCTAAGAGGAGTTTCTCAAGCCAGAGGCCGACGGAGAGACAGAACCGTAGAGGAAACAGTGGAGCCAAACCGGGCCGGAGCTACACGGGAGGCAAGGGGGAGAGGAGGGGAGGGGCTAAAGCCGGCCGCAAAGGGTGAGTGTGAACAATCAGGCTCTTATTCTGTGTGCCTACATTAACACTCACACAATGAAGTTGACTCAATAAACAGTGTGCAGTAGAATAACACTGCAGGTTTATTCAGACACAATAACGTATTCTTCACAGTTAGTGGATGCAGTGCACAGCTGCATTTCACTACACTGGTTGGTGTTGCATTACCTGGGGATAACCCCCAACCTTTGTGTTCGGTGCAGCACATTCACATAGAATAAACATGTATTTACTGCTTGCACATCAGAGATATATTTCGTCATTATTATCTTTACGTATGAAGAAGTGTCTCAGGCCTTTGTTGTTAGTAACTCTGCCTGTCTGTGAATCAGCCCTGCAGCCCAGCAGAACTCAGACGCGTCACAATCAGCTGGAGGAGTTCAGAGGTCGTCTAAAGATCAGCCTGCTCGCCGCAAAGATGAGGCCAAGCAAGCCGCCAAGAAGCCCAAAGAGAACGCCCTCTCCCAGTTTGATCTCAACAACTACGCCAGTAAGTGAAAGCACTTCAGCTCTCTCTTAATGATGAGCCAGGAACCTGTGGTGTAAACGCCTGTTCATCCTGTGTCCGCAGGTGTTGTGATCATTGACGACCACCCGGAGGTCACCACCACAGAGGACCTGCAGTCCAGCACCAACGACGATGGCTTCACAGAGGTCGTCTCACGTAAGCAGCAGAAACGCCTGCAGGATGAAGAGAAGAGGAAAAAGGAGGAGCAGACCACTCAGGTGAGAGGAGGGAGAGTTTGTCCTTTCAACTTTAAACTTGAGCTCTACCTGGAGAACTGCACCTCTGATGCTGATGTCCCTCCCACAGAACTGGAGTAAAAAGGGCTCCGGGGAAAAGAGCAGAGGAGGAGGAGGGAAGCTGCCCCCAAGGTTTGCTAAAAAGCAGTCGTCACAGCAACAGCAGCAGCAGCAGCAACAAGCCCCCCAGTCCCAGCCTCCTGTCACCTCCACCCCCCAGGCCCTACAGCAGCCCCCCATCTCTGCTCCACAGCACCCTCACCTGGCCCCCTCCCAGCCTGCTGCAGCCCCTCAGACTCTTGAGGGAGCCGTGGCTCCTCTGCCCTCAATCCCCCCTCCCACTGTGGACTTCACATCGAAGAGCCTGCCCCCCGCCCCCACGCCGACGCACAGCACTCTGGGTACAGAGCTGTGGGAGAACAAGGTGGCGGGGGCCGCTGTGCTGCCTGATGTCAAGAAGCGTGAGTGGACACGTTCTCTTGTGAATGTGTTGAATGTGACTCGTGCGTCTTGTGCTGCAGTTTGATGATAAAGATGTGATGTGTGTTTTTTCCAGTGGGTCCCATCAGCCCTCCTCAGCCTCCGTCAGTGAGCGCCTGGAACAAACCTCTCACCTCCTTTACCGGCACCGTCTCCTCTGAGGTATGTTTAGCTCACCGGTGTTAGTGTAGCGTCCTTGTGCTGAATGATGAAGAATAAAAACACGCTGTTGTCAGTATGGGATCTGTCATAGATCAAACTGTAGACCCGTCTTTGATCTCTCCCTCTGACGGTGTCTTACATGCAGTTTGCTTTGCAGCCAGATACATAATTATGGGAAGAAAGTCTTACAGGAGCTTAACTCTTGGCACGCTGTGAATGTCTGCTGCTCACTCATGTGTTACCGCCAGGCGTTGGTTATTAACGCCCGGCGCCCAATTCACAACATTTAATCTGGATCAGGAGATCACATCTTTTGTACAGGATCAGTAATCCGGCTTCCTGTTGTCCTGGATTTTCAAAGTAAAATTGGATCGGATCAACCTCATCCAGATACAGACTTTTCAAGACCAGAGCTCTTAATGAGACTACACACTTTGACCACAGGGGGCGCCACACTCCACACAGATCCTCACAGATGCTAATACAGTATTTCATGTTTGATATTGAAGCGGTTTTGTGGATTGTTTTATGGGGACCAGTTGAGTCTACAGTAAAAACTATACTGTATACTGTACTATGCACTGTAAACGTTTGTTCTCTTGTGAACAGCCCATTCTTTGATCCCATCTGATAGCCGTAATCCGATCAGATAACTTGAACATCTGGATCCTGATGTTTGTAACTCACTCACGCTGTTACATCTTTGTGTAATGTGTGCGTCTACATGCTGTGTCCTGTTGTTTCCCTCCATTGATCTGTCCTCACTGTCATGTGCTCCTCAAGATATTCTGTTCTTGAGAATTCAGAAACGTGTCATGTAAATAGAACAAAGAATAAACTGCTCCTGCTGTGCTTTCAGGGTGTGAAGCCCGGGTCAGAGGGCGGGGGTGTGGATCTGACCATAGACAGTATTCAGTTTGGAGCGCCCTCATCTGCAGGCAGCACCGACAGCGACGGAGTTCCAGCGCTGCTGGACAGCGGCTCTGAAAACAAACTACCTGCTCCCAAAGAACAGAGACAGAAACAACCTCGAGCTGGACCAATCAAAACTCAGAAGGTAAAGATCAGTGTGCAGGGAACTCACACACTCCTCTTCTTTTAATCTCCTCTCTGATACAAATCTTTATCCTCCACAGCTTCCTGAAATGGAACCAGTGGAAACAAAGGAGTACAAGCCGGGTCCCATCGGTAAGGAGCGCTCTCTGAAGAACCGAAAGGCCAAAGACGCACGCGGAGGAGAAGGTGAGGGGATGGAGGGAGGAGTCCCAGGAGGAGGCGTCAGCAGAGCCACAGACTCCAGTCCTCCCACCAGCGACACCACAGTACCGGAGCTGGGAGGAGACATCGAGGGCATGATCACCGTCCCCTCCGCAGAGTACAACAGCAACTCAAAGGTAGAGAGCTGTCACACGTGAGCTCACAGCCTGAATGTCACACCGTCCTTCTCAGTCGAAGACAGTTCTGTAGATCAACAGGCAGTTTAGCGGCGCCTTCCTGAACTGTGCTTTCACCCTGTCGTTCTCTGTGAGCGCTGCTGTTTAATGTGTGCTTACTGAATCCCCGTGTTTCCCCACCAGGAGTCCGTCACCGACTACACGGCCCCCTCCTCCTCACTGGCCGACAGTGTTCCTACAGGAGGAAACAAAATGGAGGAGAGTTTGGTTGCAAATGTGAGTGCACGTCCTCACTCCATGCGTGAAGTGATCACATGTTCTCTGTCCAGCTGTTATAAATCAGCATTACTTTTTGTGCACGTTTCAGGTGGCCCTGCCGCACTCGCTGCCCCTCCCTCGACGAGAGACGCTGCAGCAGAGCTCCAGCCTCAGCACCGTCTCTCCTGCGACTGTCGACCTAACACTAAAGGTAAACAGGTGTACGTCTCTCTCTGAGGTACTCCTCTCTGAAGAGTTTCAGTGAAACATGGCGTAAGCTTTATTTCTTTCCTCCTCAGATGGAATCGGCTCGGAAAGCGTGGGAGAACTCCCCGAGTCTGGAGAAGAACTCTCCAGTCACCTCCTCCTCCTCCCCCATCACCTCCTGTGCGTCCTCGTACTCCACCTTCTCGTCAGCCTCCATGCCTCAGATCCCTGTGGCCTCTGTCACCCCCAGCACCTCCCTGTCAGGTAACATGAACCCCAGTGAAGAGTAGATTATGTTGAAACGTACTCACCTGTGTTAGCTTCAGGATTCCCAGGGATCCCTTATATCCTGATCTCACCAGGTGTTTCTCTCCTCCCGCAGGTTCAGGTACCTACACCACGTCCTCCCTCAGCACCAAGACCACCACAGCCTCTGACCCCCCCAACATCTGTAAGGTGAAGCCGCAGCAGCTGCAGGGTGGAGGCCTGTCCTCCTCCGGCAGCAGCTTCTCTCAGCTGGGCTGTGTGCCCCCCCTCCTGCCCCAGCAGCAGCAGACCCCCCAGGTGTACGTCTCTCAGTCTGCAGCAGGTGAGGCAAACATGGTACCTTAAAGTTCTGTCTTCACCTCGTCGTCCTGATGGTTCACTTTCATATTTAAAGAGACGTTCATGTGTCCCCTCTCTGTCCAGGTTCTGCAGCTCAGATTCCAGCCTTCTACATGGACACTAGCCACCTCTTCAGCACCCCCCACCCTCGTCTGGCTCCCCCCTCCCTGGCCCAGCAGCAGGGCTTCCAGCCCGGCCTCTCCCAGGTAAGATCACCTGTTAGTCAATAACACTCTGCAGGAATGTTTGTTAAAGTTGAAGGAAATGACATCAGCAGTTTGTGGCCGCTCAGAGTGTCATGTGACCTTAGCTAACGGCCTTTCTCGTATGACTGCACCTGATTTTGAAAAGATAAACAGTGATTCATGTTTCTTGATGTTTTGCACTTTGCTCCGCTCCGTTTGACTCTGCTCTAAAGTGTTATACAGATTTCACAGAGAGTCCTGGTTGAAGCTAACAGCACCTGCCTGTCTTTCTCCACCTTTACAGCCCACAGCAGTGCAGCAGATTCCCATCCCCATCTACGCTCCTCTGCAGGGCCAGCCACAGCACCAACACACACACCAACACACACACCAACACACACACCAGGCCCAGCTGGGACTCAGCACCGGCCCTCCGGTCTCTCAGCCTCAGGACCTGTTCAGCTCCTCGCTGCAGCCGTACAGGTAACACAGACCGCTGCAGGTGTTCAGATCTCTGCAGGTTGAGGTACCCTAGCCTTGTCCCTTGACCCTCTGACCCTCAGTCGTGCTGTGTGCTCCCTCAGGTCTCAGCAGGCCTTCATGCAGAGCAGCCTCTCTCAGCCCTCCATGATGCTGTCAGGACCGTCGCTGCACAGCTACCCCGGCGTGCAGGCACCCGAGCTGGGCAAGCCTCAGTCTAACCTGGCCTATCAGCAGCCCTCCTCCACCCAGCACATCCCCATCCTGTTTGAGCCGCAGCTCAACCAGCCCTCGGGCATGGGGGGCTCCCAGCTCATCGACACACACCTCCTGCAGGTAACGCGTCTTATCACAGCATCTTTATGACAGCCTCTCTAATAAGTGACACTGACATCAGTTTGTTTATGGACATGTTTCAGGCTCGACAGGGGATGAATCAGCACTCAAACATGTACTCTGGACAGGTGCAGCAACATGGCCAGAGTAGTTACTATAGCAACACTCAGTCGCCCAGCTCTGCCATGCAACAGGTAACCAGCATGATAACAGATGATATTTAAAGTTAATAAAACCCTTACACATCTTGTGTTCAGCCAACAGCTGCCCACTGTTCTGTTCTTTGAGTAAATGAACGCCTGTGTGTTCACCTCTCTCAGGTGACCGTCCCTCTGCCCAGCTCCCAGCTGTCTCTGCCAAACTTCGGCTCAGGTGGAGGTCAGCCCCTCCTGGCTCTGCCCCCCACTCCTCCCCAGGCTCAGCCCCCCAACATCAGCCGGCAGCCCCCGGTCTCTCAGCCGTACCGAGGCATCATGGGCCCCAACCACAGCATGATGCAGCCCCCCACCAACAAGGTGCTTTGGTGTGCACGTGACTCACAGGATGGTTTTTATCATGAAGTGAAACTGTAACATGTTTGTCATGTGGCCGCTCTGCAGATGGACATGGACCTGAAGCTGTTTGGCAGTGGGATGGATGTGAAGCCTGGAACTCCTCCCGTCAGCGCCAGGAGCACCACCCCCACCTCCAGCCCCTACAGGTACCCACAGAGTCACACAAAACAAACAAACACCAAGCAGAGCATTTTCATCGTGTGTGCGTGTGCGTGTGTGTGCGTGTGTGTGCGTGTGTGTGCGCGTGCGTGTGCGTGTGCGTGTGAGCCTGTGGCTGAGCCTTACAGGGTGAAGCTGCGCATCATGTCTTTATTCATATGTTTGCTCTCTGTGGATGCTCTCTTTATGAATGTCATGTATTTATAGACGGATGTTTTTCCCTCCCCGTGCTGCCTGCAGGGCGAGCTCCACGTCTCCCAGCAGCCAGTCCAGTAAGATGAACAGCATGCTGTACCAGAAGCAGTTCCAGCCCAGCTCTGCAGGCATGAGGATGACACAGCACTTCCCCGGCCAGTTCAACCCACAGGTACGCCGGATGTCACCTGTGTTATGATTGTCATGGTTGGTTATTAGCATGGGAGCTAACTGTGACCTGTGTTATGGTTGTCATGGTTGGTTATTAGCATGGGAGCTAACTGTGACCTACTGGTTTCAGATCCTGTCTCAGCCCAACATCGTGTCTCCGCTGGTTCGACCTCCTCACGCTAACTCGTTTGCTGGAGGCGTTCAGCGCTCTCCCATGGGACCTCCGATGTCAGCCAATGTGGGCGGCGGTCTCATGCCCCACCCCCGACCTCAGCACCCGCAGCACCTGCAGCACCAACAGCATCCCCAGCATCCCCAGCACAGCCAGCACCCTCCCAGAGGGCCTCCTGGTCCCCCCCTCGGACCCCGCGGCACACAGGCGGCTCTGAAGGCTGAACAGGACCTGAAGGTGTGACTCCATGTTTAACCCACCTGTTTTATTAACTCACCTGTTTTCTTAACAGGAGGCTTCAGTGGAGTCTTTTATGATTCCATGTATTATTATATTGATGAATTTGCTTTGATAACCTTTCAGCTCAGGCTGCACAGATCTGTCGGGCTGTGAAGCTGTGTGAGCTCATGAAGAAGACGTGAGACAGCACGCAGACCTCTGGACCTCTGAGTTTAAGGCTTCGTCTTTGTTTCCTCTCTGCAGGCGAAGCAGCGGGCCGAGGTGCTGCAGTCCACTCATAAGTTCTTCTCCGAGCAGCAGCAGCAGCAGCTCAAAGCCCCCCAGGTCAGCAAAGTGTCCCGGCTGGATCAGGGAGGGAAGCCCCCCCTCGACACCTCGGCTCCGAACCACCAGGCGGGAGGCGAGCGCCCAGATTCTGACAAACCCCCCGTCTCTGCAGCCAAACCCATACGGACCGGCCCCATTAAACCGCAGGCCATCAAACCAGAAGAGGGCAAGTAAAGAGCCCCCCTCTCTTCAGACGACGATTTGCGTGGATGGAAGAGAGGAGGAGAGAGAGTCCAGCCCCCATCACTCTGTCACCGCCTCATATCAGCCCCGGGGAGGGGGGACAGAGTGGGGGAGGAGGGGGGCGTCCTCGTCTCTCTCCCCCCTCGTCCCACAGCAGGCGGGGGCCTTTCAGTTGGATTCTTCCATCATATTTAAGCGGCTGCACAAGCTGTCCATAGAAATCTACGGTGTGTAGATGAGAGAGCCGGAGGAGGAAAGAGATTTGCTGCTGAGTTTGCCATTTTTCTAGCTCTTGATTTGTTCCTTTGTTTTCCTTCCTGATAGGATCACTCGTTAGCGGAGAGAAAGAATCAGTTTGTTTTCTATTAGAACAATCGTGTTAAGAGACGTCATTTAGTGAAGCACACTTTCTGTTCTCATCACTAATCCAGAGGTTTGTGCGTCTCATCACTCACTCAACGGTTTGATCCACCTTCAGAGACATGAAATCAAAACTCTGTCGTCTCTTTGTCTCACTTTTATTTCTGTTTACCAGGATGGAAATGTGAAACCTGCAGCAGTTAATTGACTTTAATGATTGATTTTTGATTAGTCTGCCTGTGAGCCTTTGCTCCTGCCTTCTGCTCTCATCTCCTGCCTGAGAATTACTGACGTGTGGGGGTGTGTGTGTGTGTCGGGTGTGTGTTTGTAGCTGGACCCTCCTGTATATTTAGCCGAAGGTTAAAGCAGCGCAGACATGATGATGTCACAGCCCTTTAGGATGCTGTGCGGTGGATTTAAAGGATTACATGGATGATGTATGATCACTACTTACAGCTGTCACACACCCTGTCACTGCTTTCACACACATCCTCGCTGTCACACAGACACACACCTACACACACTTCACTGTAAAGCACCCAGACCTGCTGCTATTGACTGATTCAGTGCCCTTAGCTAGCCGTTAGCAGGATAGGGCTAATTAGAGGGATAGAGACGGCGAGGAGCTGATTGGTAAACAGTAGAGATCTTTAAGTGTGTGACTGTCGACCCTCACGACGACAGAGCGAGGAGGAAAGATGAGAAGGAGCCTCGTGTTTGAAGCGTCCGGGCGGGAGGACACGTGTTGTTTAGTTGTCTTTACTGATGAGAGCGATCAGTGCTGTTTCCTGTCTCTGCCTCACCTCCGCTGGCTCGCCCACCCACACAGCTTTCATCTGGGGATGTGGTGACAGGGGTCCTTCAGATATGTACAGTAGTATGCACCTGAGGTGGGGGGGGGTCCTCCTCACCTCTACCCCAGCCGGGGGAGGAGTCCTTGCTTTGGAGGGAGGATGAGGGAGGGAGGGGAGTGATCTTTTCTTTGTTTTGTTTTGTTGAACTTGTACAGGGGTTTCATCGCTGTATTAAAATATGTACGGTCTTATTTACATTCTCTCGGTTTGGTTACAGAAACTAATAAAAATAATATACTGTTTCACTGTTTCACTGTTTCTACTTCATCGTCCACGTCAGGAGCACACTGCAGGAGTCTCGTCTGACCACCAGGTGTCACTGCAACACGTAAAGCTCCCATGTTTATGTTGAGTCTGGTATCAGCCTTTAACAGCATCACTTGTGTGTAATATTTAGCTTTATTAATATTTAAATGAATCCTTTAATAAATCAGTTTCACTCATATGAACGATGATCTTTATCCTTTGGAGATTTTCAGAGTTTTGGCAGCTTTTAAATTGATCTTAGATCTTGCGGTGGACAGTTTCACCTCTAACCTCCTGAAGGTCAACCTGTACATGGAAACTTTATCACAGAGCTGATGGATGGCTTGATTCCAATAAGTGTAACCGCCGCAAAGGTCACTTTAAGTGCTGAAAGGCCTCACAGGTGCTTTCTAAGTGATTTAATTTGATTTTATTACAACCAACAGTTTTTACATACAGCTCTGGAAAAAAGGAAGAGGCCTCCAAATGTTCCCTAAATCAGCATCTCTCTCTACATGTCATGGCCGCCCAGTCCACATCTGAACCCATTAAAACCTCCTGAATGTGATCAAGAGGAAGTCGGTCACAAGCTATCGAACGAAGCCGAGCTGCTCCGAGAGCGGCCCAACGTCACCCAGCAGAGCTGTGACAGAGGAGAGCACGCAGAGAGGCATGAGAGCTGTGGTTACAAACCAGGTGACACTGACCTCTGACCTCTTCCTGTGAGGAGTTTTTCTCTGGTTATGAAACAGACTGAAATGGAAACTGAAGCATCTATATGAGCGCCACAAGCAAGAAAGATTGACAGTGACCAGACTGATTATAGAGACATTGTTAAAGCCTGAAACTGTTGCTGTGTCAGACAAGGAGATTAACAGCACAAGTGAAATGTTGTGTAATATATGTTTAAACACGACTGATACATGTACAGGAGGTAAGAGGTCCTTCTTTGTCCACAGGGGGCGCCACCATCAACACAACCTGACGGTCCCTCTCGGGAGCTTTAACCGTCGCCTTCTGAGAAACGTTCACAAAAAAACACCGATAAAGAGAAGAACCAGAGAAGGACAGATCTGTGATCTCGAGCTGTATATAATGGTGAGTTGTTTAAATACATTGTTCACAGCGTTGTGCTTGACCGGTAGCTTTAGCATTAGCAGTTGTATTTGGAGTCTATGATTAAAGCAGAATGAGGGATACACGTTTACAGTCGAGGCTGTGTGAACACCGCTTCACTGGTCGCACACTGTGAATGTTATAAATGATCACCAGTTAGAGGAATAACACACTTCAGTGTGTCGGGCTGCAGCACTGTGACTGTCACACATTGAACACTGTTACAAAGTTCAACAGTTATTAATAATTATAAACTCTGAGACAGAGCTCAATGTAACGCTGTGGGAGCTGAACGAACCCTGACGAGTGCGCCCTGGAATCGTGTTATTAGTGATTATTAATATTATGGTTATGATGGGCAACACGACACGTGCAGTAGGGCGAGGTGTGTAGTGGTGCTGACTCCTCTTAACATCTACTTTTCATGGGTGAAGAAAAACAGCTGAGCGTTCTTCTTTGTGACGATCGGTTTGTCGATAAATCAGCTGCTTTAAAATGAGTTTTAATGAAACACACATCATGTCATTATTGTAATTAAAGTTTATTTCATGACACTTTTTAACCTTTACTCTATGTTTACGACAGTGTACAAGTACATGCAATATTCAGTTCATGCTGATGAGAGTAGTTTATTAACAGCAGGTGTAGGCGGGTGAATCAGCGTGTTTCGTACCACAGGAGGAGTTTGTGTTGTCTTCTTTGATTGTCCCACTGAGCTCATCTAATTTCACATCGAATATATTTATAGCTTAACAACAGAACAAAATCATACATCTGAATTAAAGGCGGTACAAAAATAGTTCCTCTGAAAACATCTGTGTGGACCTGGCCACAGTAAGAGCCCCTCCCACTGAAGGAGAAAAGACCTGCAGGGGGCGCTGTTCCTTTAACGTCGTCACTCTGGTAGTTCAGTCCTTGCTCTTCTACAGGTGGATACTGATGCTGTTGGCTTTATAACTTCTACCTCGTACACGCTCTAAAGCTCTGAGTCTCTGAAGCAGGAGCAGCTAAACGTCTCTCTCACGCCGTCTCTCACGGCGGCGTTAGTTGGCCTGCGGGCGGCCCAGCCTGACGTCGTACGACACCATGTGGAAGTTGTCCCAGGAGAGCAGCTTCCTCTGAGCCAGGCTGTAGTCGATCATGCTGTTGTAGTGGTGCTTGTTCTTGAAGGGGATGGACACGGACCTCCCCTGGCTGGTCTCGGTGTCGTACATGTAGTTGATCATGGTGTTGGGGGCCGTGTAGCTGGCCACCGTGTACAGCTTCCCACAGATGATGAAGGAGTTGGCCACTGAGTTCTTCCTGATCTGGGTCTCCCAGCTCTTCTTCACCTCCAGACTGTGAGGGTCCAGCTGCGAGATCACGATGGCTCCTTTGGCCTTGTTGGTGGAGTAGACGGCCCACAGCCCCTGCTCGTCCACAGACAGGTCGATGTCTGTGTAGCCCCCCCAGGAGTAGGGGAACTGGCCGTGGAAGCCGGCGTGGGGGAGGTCACGGCGGGCCGCGGTGCTCTCAGAGGCCAGGTCGTAGCGGATAAGCGTGCGGCTACGGCGTCTCTGATAGTACAGAGAGCCTCGGTACACGGTGGCACCGGTGCTCTCCACCTGCTCCGGCAGCAGCAGCACCTGTCAGGGAAACATGAGACAACAGCCAGGAGTGACAACAGACTCACGGCTCCTTTCATCATTGATGTCAACCATGTGACGCCTACCTTCGATGGGAAGCCTTTAGTGAGTTGAACCATGTCGTCGTATCCAAACAGCTTCCTGACGTCAGAGCCAACGGTGTCGATACGCCAGATCATGTTGGCTCCATAAGGAGAGACGGCCTCAGGGTCCTGCATCCAAACGCCATATTTACCTTCGATGTTGTCGGCCCTCCTGTGAGTGACGGGATCACCAACCGAAACCAGATCCCCACAACCTGCGAGCACGAAGGAGAGGAAACGGGAGAGAAGGAAGGAGGGGAAACGGGAGAGCAGGAAGGAGAGGAAACATGAGAGAAGGAAGGAGAGGAAACGAGGAGAGAAGGAAGGAGAGGAAACATGAGAGCAGGAAGGAGAGGAAACGAGGAGAGAAGGAAGGAGAGGAAACATGAGAGAAGGAAGGAGAGGAAACGAGGAGAGAAGGAAGGAGAGGAAACATGAGAGAATGAAGGAGTGGAAACGGGAGAGAAGGAAGGAGAGGAAACATGAGAGAAGGAAGGAGAGGAAACGAGGAGAGAAGGAAGGAGAGGAAACATGAGAGAATGAAGGAGTGGAAACGAGGAGAGAAGGAAGGAGAGGAAACGAGGAGAGGAAACGGGAGAGAAGGAAGGAGAGGAAACGAGGAGTGGAAACGGGAGAGAAGGAAGGAGAGGAAACATGAGAGAAGGAAGGAGAGGAAACGAGGAGAGGAAACGGGAGAGAAGGAAGGAGAGGAAACGGGAGAGAAGGAAGAAGGAGAGGAAACATGAGAGCAGGAAGGAGAGGAAACGGGAGAGAAGGAAGGAGAGGAAACATGAGAGAATGAAGGAGTGGAAACGAGGAGAGAAGGAAGGAGAGGAAACGAGGAGAGGAAACGGGAGAGAAGGAAGGAGAGGAAACGAGGAGTGGAAACGGGAGAGAAGGAAGGAGAGGAAACATGAGAGAAGGAAGGAGAGGAAACGAGGAGAGGAAACGGGAGAGAAGGAAGGAGAGGAAACGGGAGAGAAGGAAGAAGGAGAGGAAACATGAGAGCAGGAAGGAGAGGAAACGGGAGAGAAGGAAGGAGAGGAAACATGAGAGCAGGAGGGAGAGGAAACGGGAGAGAAGGAAGGAGAGGAAACGAGGAGAGGAAAGGGGAGAGAGGAAAGGGGAGAGAAGGAAGGAGAGGAAAGGGGAGAGAAGGAAGGAGAGGAAACAGGAGAGAAGGAAGGAGAGGAAACATGAGAGCAGGAAGGAGAGGAAACGGGAGAGGAGGAAGGAGAGGAAACATGAGAGAAGGAAGGAGAGGAAACATGAGAGCAGGAAGGAGAGGAAACATGAGAGCAGGAAGGAGAGGAAACATGAGAGCAGGAAGGACAGAATGTGTTCCCTCATTGTTTGTTGATGTCTTAACGTTTTGTATTAAACTGTTTTTCTGGCTTTAGTCGCGTCTTGAGTAAAGTGCATCAACATGCAGGCTACGGGGGGCGATGAGGGTCATCTGAGAGCAGGGTGTCCTGAGGTCGTCTCTCGTCATCGTGGGGGCAGACAGACTCTGCCTGAGTCATCTCCATCAGGGCAGCTACCACTCGCCCTGTGTGTGTGTTGCTGTGAAAGCGATAAGCCCGGCTGTATATTTACCACTTCCTGAAATACACCCTCATGCTGGATTAAGGGTTGGATCGGAATATGTCTTATAAATACACCGCGTAGCTTCCTGTAGCCTCGCCACAGATTGAATGACTCCACGTGCTGACTGCACGTGTGTTCTCATGAGCTCCAAACAATCAAACCTGCCGAGGGTCGTTCAGCGAGCGGTGTCGTCGTGGATCCATCACAGGAGATCTCACCGTGTGCGACGTCCTCGTCAGAGCGGCCCCCCCTCAAACACGTAACTCAGACGAGCCCTCGGAGCTGCGAGCTGCGAGCCCTCGAAGCTGCGAGCTGGCACGACGGTGGTATTCTCGCCCCAAATGCTGCAGTATTAATAGCAGTATTTACTTTGAGGCTATCAGCAGGGGGGCCAGTGTTGTGTTCACCAGGTCAGATAGGTGGAGGAGGGGTGTGTGTGTGTGTGTGTGTGTGTGTGTGTGTGTTGTAAGTGAACAGAGCTCCTGTTTGCTGTCTTTGGTATGAAGCCGTGTTGTTATTACCGTTATTATTTACAACACATCTAAATTCAGTTCAAAGTAGCTCACAGTCTTTATTATTGCTGCACCAGATCGCCCCCTACTGTTCTGGAGGACACTTAGGATGTGTGACCCTTCACCTCTCGGGGCCTCGTGCTCCATAGAGCTGCTGGTGGGCTAAAACTCCACAGGAGACCTGAAACGTGTCCCTACGAGCAACATGAGACGTGTCTGATTCGTCCACGTCGCTCGGGCTGAGAGCAGACCGACCTGATGCACCGATACTTTAACTGACAGAGAAAATGAACACATGAATGGTTAGACCTCACAGGGAGAGAACACTGTGACAGACAGAGACCTGTGTGTCCCTCGGAGCCGTCAGGAGCAGGAACCTCCGTCACCTCGGCCTTCAGCTCCTGGAAACCCGGAGATCCGACCTGCCAGGCGGAGTCTGACGGAGACAGACGGAGAGTTTAGGAGGAGAGGACACAGAGAGGAAGAGGCAAACCTGCAGGTAACATGTCTCACCTCTCAGGCTGCTGCTGCTGTCCCCCTGTCTGTTGGGCCTGGACATCAGGTGAGACATGGGACTGGAGCCTGCACACACACACACACACACACACACACACACACACACACACACACACACACACACACAGTCAGTGATTTCTTGTGTAGAAACAAACAGAGTGTGTGTCCTCACAGAATGTGACCGCAGGAAACAAACACCCCTGAGTGGATTCCCAGCTGCTCCGGAGTCACACAGCCGACTGAAACACACATACCTGACACACTCGACACGCCCCTCCCCAGGACTGTCCTCAGTGCATCAAACCAACGTTTCTCCACACCTTCTTCTCTCCCTCTGTCCTTATTCCTCCTCTTGTTTCTCCCCTGTTACCCCCCAGCTGTGTCTCCCCTCTGACTCCTCCAGGAGGCCCTCGCAGTGTAAAGAGTCTGTAAAAAGAGACGGAGCCTCCCACAGATCTTTGCATCACAGTGAATGTTACATGTGTAACAGTCTGACCTTCTGTGTGCGTGTGAGCTCGTGCACATGGACTGATCTCAGGCGTGACACGAGCCCTAATGATGCAGAAACATTAAACAGCAACGTCCGGAGGCTGAAGACGAGCAGCAGCGGCGGCGGCGGCGGCGGCAGCAGCAGCATGAGAAACATGTTAGGGGGGGGGGGGGGTGTTTCCCAGAGGACACAGCCATTCATCATCATCATCACCACAGGTAAACAGCCTCTCTCTCCGACCCTCCTGAGCTGAAACATCTGGCCCGTTCGACGCTCTCAGTTCACAGACTGAAGTTTCACAGCATCCTCATCATGTTGTTCACAGACGTACGTTCTGTATGGCAGCATGTTGTGCACCATTTATATTTCCTCATAAACTGTCGTCATAATTTGTAATCAAAATGATCGTTTATATTTTGTGTGAGTAACTTCTGACGTTACAAAAGTTAATAAATGTTTAAGTACAGAATTTGTTTCACATCATAAAAACAAACGTAAATATTTTCAGAGCAGCTTCTCTGCAGAACGTCCATGTTTAGTCCCTCCACCTGCTGCATGCTCACACTGACAGAGACATCGTAGTTCATTGCTGTTATTTATGATGCACCTCCTGCCGGCTGCACGGCCAGGAGACTAGAAAGAAGCTGAACGACCTGCACACCGGCTCTGAGACTGGAACCTTGTTTACAGTCAGAGAGGATGAACTGCTGATCTGCTGCTGCACTCAAATGTTCCCTTCATGTCCTCCTGCAGACGGCCGGAGGTTTACACTCTGCCTCGGGCTGAGTCATGAACTGACCTCCTGTCGGTGCATCGTCTCCTCCCTCTGATCTATTCTACATCTGCCCCCCCCTCCTCAGGGACCCTGTGTGTACCTCAGAGTGCAGGTGTAAACACGAGGAGCTGAACAGGTCAGCCTGCAGCACAGGAAGGATTTACTGCTGCTGGGGGGGGGGCGGGGGGTAAACAGAGAATAGAAAGGGGATGGGGGGGGCAGCTAATCAGACGGATGTTTGGCCACTGCAAACACAGAGCTTACCCCCCCCCCCCCGGCTCCAGGATAACTCCCCAGCTCTGCAGCCCTCTAACCCTCTAACCCCGGAGGGTTAGTGTTCTTGGGCCCCAGGCCCCCCCACCCCCCGCCCCTGACCCACCAGGCGTCATCAAAAGCCCTGAGATGAGACGTCGGCACAGACCACTTCCAGAGCCTGCATCACATTTCACCCCCCCCCCCTCCTTTCTTTACACGGGCTATTCGCGCCCTGCGGAGGGAAACACCGTCATAAAGACTGAGCTGACCCCCCAGGTCCTGAAACCAGACCCCCAAAGCCCCAACAGGAAGCAGAAACCTGAGCCAAGGGTCTCTGCTACCAAAACATTTACCACACACACACACACACACGCACACACACACACACAGCACATAGTTAGTTTACGTGTGTGTGTGGCCACAGTGACTGGCCGCACACAGCCGTCCGCTCGTCACGTTTGTCACAGCAGGATCAACGCTCACGATTATTATCATGTTAACGATTCGTCTTTTAGTCGATCAGCGTTCCCACGTGGGCGTCTCTGAAAAGCAGCAGCTGCGACACGCCCCCTCATTAAAGACAAACAGAAAAAGCTGTGAGCGTTTCTCTTACCCAGAGACGGTCTCGTCAGGCCCCCGCCCTGCAGAGGGGGGCTTGGTGGCACTATGGGGGTCTGGGGAGGACAGGGTCTGCTCCTCAGCCTCTCCGTCTCCCTCCTCATCTCCTCCATCCTCCTCTGGAGCCCCTGCACCTCCTGCTCCAGACGCTGCTTCTCCCCCTGCAGCAGGTTCCTCTCCCCCACTGCCCGGCTCAGAGCCTCCTGGAGCTCAGACTGAGCCCCGGCTCCTCCAGGACCCCCAGTGTCCCCCCCACTCAGCCGGGACACCAGCACCTCCAGCAGGCTGAGCCTGGCCTTCAGGCCCTCCAGCTCGGGGCCCCCAGTCTGCGGGCAGCTGGCCTCCGTGGGGCTCGGCACGGTGAAGGTGTACTGACAGCGCCCGGCTCGGTCGTTTCCCCTCCACAGAGCCGCTCGGTCCTGAGCGTCCCCCCCCAGCAGGAGAGCAACCAGAGACAGGAGGAGCAGGAGGAACATGCTGCAGAGTTCTGTCCTCTCTGATTAAATTCTTCTTTTCTCTTTCACTTCTTCCCAAACCTCCCAGAAACACTTCTTTCTTTTCTCTCTCTTCTCTCAGGTGTCTCTTCTTCTCCCCTCCTCTCTTGTTCTCTCCTCAGTGGACAGGTCTGAAACTCTGAGCTCTCCCCACTGCTCACAGATATTTATACAATCTGGAGGGGAAGAGAGGAGAGATGAGAGGGAGGGGAGTGAGCGGGGAGGGTACGAGGGAGGCTCAGAGAGGAGAGAGAGTAACAGGATGCTTTGGGACAGAAACGTCAACAAACAGCTTCTCTGTGAGTCTTTCTGTGTTTACACGTTCTGATCCAACATGGCCGCTCTCTGACTGTGTTATCAGCTCCGTACGTGTCCCACATTCATGTTGAATCTGTGACATCGTCCCCTGACGTGTGTGATGCAGCTGCGTGTGTCAGAGGGGATTCGGCTGAGGCTGAACCCGAGGACAGCGAGCAGATCTGGGTCTCCCCGGATCCAGTTTCCTCCTGAGGAGCCGGTGTCCCCTTTCCTATTGGTGGGGGGCCAGAACGTGACGCAAGCTGCCGATAAGGGCTGTCACGGGGGGGCCGAGGTTACGAGTCAATCGATGAGCAAACACCTGACTCTGACCCCGACATGGAGCCGAGCGTGGCCTGTCTGTGTGCTCACACTTCTAGATGTCTCTGTAAGACAACGTGAGGGCGCCGTCGGGGCCGGTCCCTCCTGATCTCACTTCCTGTCGCTCTCTGCCGTGTGGGTTTGTTTCCTCGTCTCCCTCCTCGATGTAACACAGAACCTCAGACACGCTGACGGCTGAGGCTCACATGCGACACACACGATGATCTGCAGTTTATTTTCAGAGGCAGGATGAAAGCTCTGAAAGTGAGACTCAGAGACGCACGCGAGGAGGCAGGTGTGCACGCTCACAGCTTCCAGCTCTCAGCTCGCCTTCATGTGCGCCCTCTGTGTCCAGGCTCTACTCGCCTCCTTACCCTGCTGACCTGCCACCCTGAGGGCACCCTGAAACACCCCCTGACCCACATGCTTCCCTTCAGGGAGGTCAGAGGTCAAAGGCTGCTGGGGTGAAGTGTGCAAACACTTCCTCCTGCAGGTCGATGCTGTCACCTGCTCCTGTCAAACAGCCGGAGCTACCTGACACACACGTCTCCATTATCATAACATACATGTTCTTCAGATGACAGGGGTCACAGCAGCAGGACGACATGAAGGAACCTGAGCAATGTGGCTGATGAAGCCGGCCTGTGATTGGTTGAACACGTTGATGAATGGATGAAAAAGGTGTCGTATGCGTTTGATTTTTGGCGCGTCCTCTTACAGGAAACGTCTCCACGCTGAGGCAGTGAGGGGGGGCCCGAAGGTGAGAGAACGAGTAAACAACGAAGAGTCACCGACTGTGAGCATCACATGCTGACGGACTGTGATTTATTCTCTTCTTCCTGCAGCTGCTGACACACGTGTGTGTGTGTGTGTGTGTGTGTGTGTCTGTGTGTGTCTGTGTGTGTGTGTGTGTGTGTGACTGACTAACGCTGGCTGGCACGTTGTCCTCTCTCGTCTCTTGTGAGTTTAGGTGACTTTTATTGCACTCATATAACCGCTGCTATGCCCGGAATCTGAAGTCATCCAGCATCAGCCGCAAACAGAGGACCCACACATCCAGAGCTGCCAGCGTGTGTGTGTGTGTGTGTGTGTGTGTGTGTGTGTGTGTGTGGGTGTGTGTGTGTGCAGGATAGAACTGTCCTCTCTCACACACACACACACACAGGTTCGAGGACTGGATTTGTCCTCTGCATTGGAGTGTGTGTGTCTGAACGTTTTACAGCCTCTCTGCAAACAGATCTTTACTACCTGTGATTTCACTCGCTGAGCCGGACTACAAAGACGCTCTAAAGGCTGTCAGGCTTTTCACTGCAGCCACACCGACATTTAAACAAGTGTGTGAGGAGAAACAGACGTCTGCCCCCGTCGGGAGCAACAAAGTGAGAGCTGGAGGACCGCAGAGCGTCAGCCTGGTGGACGTTTCCTTCCTGCAGTCAGGGAGCCGGGCGGAGCAGCCTCTGCAGTGATGACTGTGTTTCTGTGGGTCAAATGTTTGCTTGATGTTCTCTTTACATTCCAGCTGCAGACGTCAGATCAGAACCTCCGGCTGGAAACGTGTCGTTAGTTACAGACCTGTGTGAGCCTGTCAATCATTTCATTCGGACTGTGCTAACTAACTGGATGGTTTACCGGTCTGTCTATCTGTCTGTCTACCTGTTCTGTCTACCTGTCCGTCTACCTGTCTGTCTACCTGTTCTGTCTACCTGTCCGTCTACCTGTCCGTCTACCTGTTCTGTCTACCTGTCTGTCTACCTGTTCTGTCTACCTGTCTGTCTACCTGTCTGTCTACCTGTCTGTCTACCTGTTCTGTCCACCTGTCCGTCTACCTGTCTGTCTACCTGTTCTGTCTACCCGTCTGTCTACCTGTTCTGTCTACCTGTCCGTCTACCTGTTCTTTCTACCTGTCCGTCTACCTGTCCGTCTACCTGTCTGTCTACCTGTTCTGTCTACCTGTCTGTCTACCTGTCTGTCTACCTGTCCGTCTACCTGTCTGTCTACCTGTCTGTCTACCTGTCCGTCTACCTGTCCGTCTACCTGTTCTGTCTACCTGTCCGTCTACCTGTCTGTCTACCTGTCTGTCTACCTGTCCGTCTACCTGTTCTGTCTACCTGTCCGTCTACCTGTCTGTCTACCTGTTCTGTCTACCTGTCCGTCTACCTGTCTGTCTACCTGTCTGTCTACCTGTCCGTCTACCTGTTCTGTCTACCTGTCCGTCTACCTGTCTGTCTACCTGTTCTGTCTACCTGTCCGTCTACCTGTCTGTCTACCTGTCCGTCTACCTGTTCTGTCTACCTGTCCGTCTACCTGTCTGTCTACCTGTTCTGTCTACCTGTTCTGTCTACCTGTCTTGACTCATTTTGCATATGCAGCATTTTCAACATGCTAAAGCTAGCAGGCTAAGTAGCAAAAGAAATGCAGAGAACGTTTGTTCCACACACTCTGACGATGCTGCAGGTCTGTCCCAACACTCAGACAGAGCATGTTGGTGTGTGTGTGTGTTTGAGTGTGTGGGGAACCTGCATTCTCTGAACGTCCAGCAGGGGGCGTCTCCCCTGGTTGTAAATCAGTGTGATCCTATAGAAGTCTATGAGAACATGCTCCCTCCTCCTCTCCTGATTTATTCCCTCAGTAAACATGTTCCTCATGACTTTATGGTCTCAGTCTCTAGTTTCAAGTCTTCTTCAGCACAGCGTGATGTCCATGTAGTCACTGATGCTCCCACTGAGAGTCACACAGAGCAGGAAGGTGTCTCAGTAGCTGCGTCTCAGTTCAGGGGCTGCAGCCTCTGAAGGAGGTGTCTGCAGAGGAGGAGCCGCTTGTAGCCGGCGTAGACGCTGAAGCCGAACTGAAATGAGACGTCTGGTCTACGGAGGATTTCCTGTTCTCCTCACCAGCTGTTCCCGCCCTTACCCTTGCATGACCACACACCGCTCCTGTCGCCTAGCAACAGGTAGCTAGCGGGCTAACTCGCTATCATAACTAGCATCACGTAACTTAACTTATTTTAAAGACAATTTGTTTCTAGGCTCCTTTTGTGTTGGAACATTTGTATCTCAGCTGTTCGATTGAGTTGAAACCAAAAACTTTAATTCGTCGGCCGTTTAAGAGCCCGCCATCGTTTGGATTGGCACCCAATGCATCTTGGGATATGTTAGGCTGCAAAGGATGCACCTGATGGATCCTACGTGGCCAGGGAAAAGGAGGACGCATTTGAAGGAGCCTTCTGATTGGGACAGCCTTTGACGCGCCGCTGTGACACATCAGTCCAAGATGGCGTCCTTAAATGTTGTTTACAACCCAAAAATAATCTGATTCTCTGTCATGGAGGAGAAAAGAATCAAAAAAATGCCTGAAACTAATTGAATAGTTGACACTGATTGATAAATCTTTTCAGGTCCAGTGGTGTGTGTGTGTGTGTGCGTGCGTGTGTGCGTAATCAAGAGCAGCAGGTCTGTCAGAACAATAACTCCGCTCCGTCCAGCTTTAGTGCCATCCTGGGACTCCACACGGCCAGTGAAACCTCCGAGCAATAAAAGAGGCGAGTAATGAGAGGAGGAAGGAGCAGGGATGGCATGACCATTAGTTTCCCTCTGCACATCAACATTTTCCATCCCGACTCGTCTTTCAGCTCAGACCACTTGAGACCAGACTGTCGCCCTTTAAATCACTTAGATTTTAATCACTTTATTCCAGAGCAAAAAGGATCACAGTCTTCCAATGCAGTGAGTATTGTACATCATTACAGGATCAATATTTACAGCTTAAATAAATTACATTCAAATCATAAAATGTACTTTTCATGTTTTATACAGTAAATTAATGACACCTAAGTTTGTTCCACAGCTCAGCATCCTCAGACGTAACAGAAACACCAGCATCCATACGAGCGTCACACGAGCGAGCAGCAGAGACAACAGCAGTGGAAAAACACAGAAGCTGTTTTAAAGACAGAATTAAAACCAAACAGAACGTTTCATGTGACCAAACGGGTCCAGAGGTCCGCACAGACCAGCAGGAAGTGAGGAGACATTCAGAACCCGGATGTTTGGTGTACAGTAGAAGCAGTGATCGATGGAGGGCAGGATGTGGACGTCCAACCGCCTGTGCTGACGAGGATACAAAGCTGACAGGTGAGATCAGCCGTCTGCGGATGATTCAAAGACTGAGCGAGCAGATGAGCCTCAGATGTTCCCTGTAAACGTCCCCTCTCTGAGGACATCTGAGGTTCATGTGCTGCATGTTGGAGCGTCTTCCTACGCGGCTGCAGCAGAAACAGAGCGGCTAGTTTACAGATTGTATCTATAGCAGGAGCTTCCCTTTGGTCACATGACCCTGAATGTGAGATGATGGAATGGAGCTCTCCTTCACTGTCACCAGAGGGCTGAGAGGCAGCGTTTCTCCCAAACTGCATTAAAAACACTTCCCTACATTTCCCATAATCCCTTTCTGCAGCACTTAAAAAGCCTCAGGACTCTTTTAATCAGATCTGAGGACAAGTTAACGCTGCATCCTTCAGGAGACACAGGCTGACATTAAGAGGGGTTCGGAGGCTGGCTGGCGCCCCCTAGCTGGAGTGGAGGACTGTGTGCAGAGGAGAGAGAGACAGAGCGGAGGAAGAGGAAGAGAAGGGTTCTCCTCATCCTCCGGGTCAGACACTAGCGGTACCGCAGGATCACTGGAACTGAGAGAGATGAAGAATAGTCAGAGACAAGTTCTGCAGTTTATCATGAAAGTTAACGGTGTGTTCGCTGTCAGACTCACTGATGATGATGAGCAGCAGAGCGACAACGACCAGAGCGATGATCATCTTCATCTGTGGAGGAAACAACACGCATGACAAACCTGCTGGTGCACGTACGAAGCTGACAGAGAGACAGGCAGACAGACAGACAGACAGGTGGCTCACCTTCATGTCTCTCCACCACATCCTCCGGTGCAGCTGCTTGGCTCGGCTGCTGAAGGCTGACGCGTTGTCCGATAGGCTCTCTGGAGGGTCACATGACCACAGCACAGACGAGGACGTGTGAGGACGAGAAGAGGAGAGAAAAGATGAGTTACCCAGCATCCTAACTCGTGACCACTGCAGCGCATGCAGTGAGAACGCTGGATCTTTATTCGTTGTATGTTTGAATGCAGAAGGATCAGCTGATCTGGACTCTCACACAGCTGCCTCCTCGTGACTCGGAGCTCTGCAGCTTTTTTTACAGGACAGCTAACAGAGACGATGCTCGGAGTGAGATAGAAATGAGTCATCATGTTTGTCCAGCAGAGGGCGCTCTGGCTCCACAGTTTACATCCTCTCAGCACTGTCTGCAGCACACGGAGCTGACCAGGAGCTGGAGCTAACAGTGTTTAATAATGTAATGAAAGCAGAGTCATGTCTGAGCACAACCGATGAACAGTCTCCCCTCCACTATCCAGCTCCACATACACTGGGAGTCTCTGCCTGTTCCACTCTGACGTGTCTCAGTGGGAATGTTCCTGTTAAAGTAAAGTGAAGCTACATCAGAGGCCACGTCGCATTCATTTTATATATTTCAATATTATTGCACTGCTTGTGAGGGCTGGGGCAGGAGGGTGTTAAAGTCAGTGCATGTGTAATTTGTTCTTGTAGTTGTGCTGTAGTTTCACATGTGGTGACTCAGCCTGGCTCTGCGTGCAGCTCTGTTATGTAACCGTCTGCTCAGATCACTGCAAAGCAACGAACAGTTTATGCTCAGCAGAGCACAGACACGTTTTCTGAGTCGTCCCTGTCGTGACAAAGTTCTCGCCCACGCTGCTCGCTGCCTCTCTGTTTCATTCTGTTGTTAACTCGATGTTTCTGCATGTTTACAGGAGGGAGGCAGCTCCCTCACATGCAGAGATGTTCCTTTCCAGGCCCCAAGAGTGTGTGTGTGTGTGTGTGTGTGTGTGTGTGTGTGTGTGTGTGTGTGTGTGTGTGTGTGTGTGTGTGTGTCTCTCATGTGTTGGCTGTCTGCTCCTCCATGTGTCTGTTAACAACCTGTTGCTACAAAGAGAAGCGCTCACACGAGGCTTGTGAGAAAACGCTCGTTAATCTGCACCGCACCTGTCAATCACAGAGGTTATGCTGCCCGCACGAAGGGAACTATTAGGGACTGTAGGGACACGCCCACACACCTCCATAAACAAAGACACGCACGCACGCACGCACGCACACGCACACGCACACGCACACGCACACACACACACACAGAAGTTCCAGATGTGAGCCTTTGTCTCAGTTTGGCTTCTCGACATGACGGAGAGACGCAGTTACACAACATCTGTGTGGATGTGAGGACGAGGGCTCAGAACCGTCAGCCGTCTCTTTATCCATGGAGGAGGAGAGGAGGAGGAGGAGGAGGAGGAGGAGGAGGAGGTGATGAAGAAGAAGAAGAAGGTGATGGAGGAGGAGAAGAAGAAGAAGAAGAAGGTGATGGAGGAGAAGAAGAAGGAGGTGATGGAGAAGAAGAAGAAGGAGGTGATGGAGAAGGAGGAGAAGAAGAAGGAGGTGATGGAGAAGGAGGAGAAGAAGGTGATGGAGGAGGAGAAGAAGGCCTCTGTGTAGCTGAAAGCCTAAAGTGGAACATGTTTCACACACCGTGTGTGTGTGTGTTCATGAGAGTGATTTCAGACACACACCTGGTAAAGGACTACACCTGGACATCTCATTAACACCTGTAAAGTTTACAGAGTGTGTTTATATGCAGCCATGTTCCACTGCTGGTTAGACTCGTCCTCCTCACCTGGAGGTTCTGTGTGACACACACTGCGTGTGACACACACTGCGTGTGACACACACAGTGTGTCTGCAGAGCTGCTTTAATGAGTCAGTATATAACCATCCTTCAGTCAGCGCTGTGACCTCAGGTCCAGTCTTTGTGTTTGTCTCATGCTGAGCAGGCTGAGTCTCTGAGGACAGTAACCATCTTACCTTTGATGAATTAAACAGACTACATGAAGCACGCGTGCTCGGTCACAGCTCAGCCTGTGAATCACAGCCTGTCAATGCTTCACACACACAGCTGAAAGAAAGGATTGTAATAACATTAAATTAACCTTAACGACGCCGAGCCTTCATGAAACCTGACTCACATGGCACAGATGTTTCCACTGACTTCAGCACATGACCAATCACATCCAGTAACCGTCAGAGTGAACCCACCTGTAGGCACACAGGTTTCACACACGTGGACAAACACTAATACAGTGTGGGAGTGAGACTCACCTGACTTGTCCTGCAGGTCGTCGAGTCGCTCTCCTCTCTCGATCACCTTGGAGATGTTCTCCTGCATCACATCGATCACCTCGTCCACCTGCGACTGCACGCTGAGGACAGGACGGAGTCAGACATCAATCACAGATGATCAAAAGAAAGATTTGTCCAGGATTGATCTTTCGTTTTGGAAACACATCAGAACACGAAGCTGCGTTCAGCCCCCCTACAGCCCCACAGTGACCTGCCTGCACCTGTTCAGCTTTATTCACAGCACTCTACCTGAGCATGACATGACCGGACCAGATTACCCATCAGCCACTCTGATTTCAGAGTAATTCTGAACAATAGCTGGTGGAGGATGCAGGAGAGGGAGGATGTTGGCAGGAGAAAGAACAGCCTGTGAGCTCAGAGGTGAGAAACAGGACATTGTATTTGTGTTGTCACATTTTCCATCAGCGTCTCACTGATTGTTCCGACAAAGAACTGCCGGCTCCAGCTTGATTGCTCGCTGGAGGCAGTAACATAAACATGCTCAACACACCAACAGGAAGAAGCAGGGGCGACCACACACACACACACACACACACACACACACACACACACACACATAAACACAGAGTGAGGAGCTGAGCTGGGGGTTCAGGTTCAGAGGTCCAGATTAATGATGGCGCTGCAGAGGGTCCTGGTTAGGTTACATAATAACCTGCACATGAACGCCTCTCTTACACAACACACAGAACACACAACAACCAGCACCTTCTGGTAAACAGGAGGACTTGCATAACAGCAGCACCAAAACTCAGAGCTCTGGCTAAACTGCTCTGACCTCAGGGCGTGAGTCGGAACCAGGAATGTGTTTGTACTCACTGCTTGAGTTTGTCGCTCTGAGGTCCAAATCTGGGTCCTGTGGGCCCCCGCCTGGAGAGCAGACAGAGGGGTCCGTTTAAAGGTGAACAACTGGTTAGAACTGGTTATGAGTGTACTCTGCAGCTACGATTCATACTGCTGTTGTTGCTCTGAGGAGAAAACATCTTCATACAAACTCACAGGAAGAAGTCTTCCTCCTCATCAGAGTCCTCCTCCAGAAGGTTCCTCTGTGAAACAGGAAAAGGTCAAAGGTCAGATAACTACTGATGAAATCTGCTGATCAGAGAACATCACATGTTTGGCTTTGTTCTGTGCAGGGGCAGAATCTGCAGCTTGTGTCGGTGTCGGGACCACCCCGCTGATCTTCACGGTGTCCCGCGTGTGTGAGGCCCTGTCTGCCTGATACAGCAGTGTGTACTTTGTTCCTCTGCTGTGGACAAACAAGTTAAAGTGATAATCTGAAGATGTTCATGTAAATAAATGTCTGTAAGTCTCTCTCTCTCTCTGAATGAGGTAACACAATGGTGACTGAGCCTGTGGCCCACTGATGAGAGCCTTTGCATCTGCAGTATATAGTATTATTATGGGCTGGGTGTCTGTGGCGGCGCCCAGTTAGTGACGCGTTTTCCATCAGCCAGCAGTGGTTGGTCTGCCAGAGAGGGTAGGCGGAGCTAAGCGGCTGCTTTTCCGCTCTCTGCGAGTGTTGCGAGTAAACAGTAATCTACTATGGCTGAACAAACAAAGAAAAGATGGATGACTACAGATACAACTTCAACAAGAAGTGAAAATCCAAAGAAGAAGAAACAAACTCGACGCTCAGATGAAGCAAACAGTCTGAAAAGGAAAGCGACCGTCAGCCAGGAAAATCAGGAGTTACAACCGGAGCCGACCGTGGACGTCACACATGCAGCACTGTCTGGATATCTGGGAAGTGTGCTCCTGCAGTTACCGGTTATCACCACAGGTGGCGCCAAAGAGAACGAAAGTGAGATCTTAAAGATTAGCACTTTAAAGTTGCACAGGCGCACTGATCTACCTTTAAGTCTTTATACCGATAACTAGCCTCTGGCTATCAGCTGATGCCGACTGCCAATCAGAAGTCAGAAACCAGTTTGTGGATGCAAGAGGCAGCTCGGCGAGAAGCTCAGTCATCAGATATTTAAGTCTCTGATGAACTTTGGAGGGACAGGGTCTGTGTGCTTTGGAGAGGAGGATTATTGTGGGCTGATAAATCAGTGAAGGAGATCTACTCTGGGACTGAATACATCTCACTGACACCTGATCCATCTTTTTCAGTCAGTATCAGACCAATATCCAATTTTAGAACTGCTCAATACATCAGTTAATTTTATTAGAGAGTGGGGACCACAGGCACCGAAGGCAGATGAGGCGAGGACCCCGCCTCTGCACATCGGGCGCCAGCTCCAGCAGCGCACCGCCAGCTTAAATAAAATCCTCTTTTCCAGAACTTGAAACAGTTTTGGTTCAGGAGCAGATAAAAAACCCAAACAGAGAGCAGACATGAAACTGGCTCCACCCGAGGCTGACAGCTGCTGTGCTGATCAATAACAGCTTTTGTCTCTTTCCTCAGAGAGCAGGTATCACCTGAGACACCCTGTTATAGAGCACTTACATTCTGATGACTCACCGACAGTAACTTTACTCAGTACCCATCAGACGAGGACAGGGAGTTTGCTGCAGAGCCAAAGTGAACCTGAATAAACTCGGCTGGAAGAACAAACGATCCAGCACGATCAGAACCACACCTGAACCACTGATGGCTTCAATCAGAGCACAAAGTGTAACACGCCATTCAGAGAATCAGAGAGGACAGCAGCACTAAATCCTCCAGGAGAGCTGGACCAGGAGGAGACAGGAGGAATGTATTCACTGCTGCTGGAGGAGAAGTCTTCGTCTCTTTATCTACAGACCATCAGCAGGAGGGCTGGTTACTGTGTGAAATCAGGAGCAGCGATAATCACATCTGAGTTATAATACTTAAAGGTAGTTTAGGTGAAATCCTGCCACTGCAAAGAGCAAACAGAAGGTGTGTTGACAGCTGCCAGCCAACACACACAGACAGTGTGATGAGCAGGAGAGCTGAGGGGATGCTGACCATATGATCATAAAGAATGATAAGCGGAGGCACTAACACTCTCCTCCTGTCTTTCCTTCTTTGCTCGGTGCAGTTTGTGAGCCGCGAGGGAGAACTGGTCGTGATTATCAGAGGGCAGGAGGGGAGGCGGTAAAGGACAGCATGAAGGTGGAGGAGGAGAGCTTTGTGTTCGTCTGTGAGCTCAGCTTTGATCCCACTCCACAACAAACAGGATAACACAGAGGAACAGAGGAGGGAGGGAGGAAGAGGATGATCCCTCTGATGAGAACCAGACGTTTGGCTACAGAATCTTCTGGAATTTACTCACTTTACCCTCCTGAATATATCATCCTGTTCTGAGCTCCACTATTGTGTTTACACTGGAGTTATTCTATCCAACTGACATCCCAACTATTTCAGTGAACACTACTTTTTGCAGATGTCCATCCTTTGAATTGATCTGAATGTAACTGGAATATTATCAGAGAACTGACGACCTAATGATGCAATCAGCTTTTAATACATCCTACTGATGAGGGTTGGGACTCACTGTGTCACTACTTCACGACTTCTTGTGGTGGCGCTTATGACATGAATGAGGGTAAAATGAGGGGATAAAAGCAGAAGAAGACGACAACAGCAGGATCGTGTCTGACTGCGATGAAAAGAAGTTACAGCCTCTGTAAACCCAAATCCACAAAATCCTTCTAACTGTGTAATTCCGGGTCTTATGTTCAAACTTCAAACACATCTAAAAGTTCTAGTCATTAGTTTTAATCCAAACTGGAGTTATTGCCATTCTTTCTTCATTAACTTCCCCGACATCGGGGTTAACTTGGGCGTGAACCAATCAACCGCAGCTGCCCCGCCCTCACAGGTGCGATAACACTTCTCGGCTCACGATCAATCTTCCTCTCTGAGTCTGAGCTAACTCCTGTCCACATACTCTGAACGTCTCTGCACAAACCTGCTGCAGAACGACTCTTTGGAGATTTCCGCTCCAAAGCGACGGTCGTCCATCCTCTCCTCATTGAGGAGGAGCACTGAAACAGTGACCTCACGAAGTCTTGGCAACCACATAAACAACAGCGGGACCAGTTTACTTCTAACGGCAAAAGAGGGTCCGCTCCGCATCGCTGACATCGGCATACATGCGCAGTTCTAACACGCAGTGTAAACGATCCACGTGCCTCTATCAGCTGTGCGCTCAGTATCACACGTTCAGCTCCCTGGTGATCTCCCTCCAGCGAGCTGCACAATATCATACTGAATGAGGAGATATTGTCTGTCTAACTCTGCACGTCCCGACTGTAAACTCATTGATTGTCGCGCTTTATAAAGCTTATAAAAGGAGATGTCATTTGGTGACGATCGATCGTTTTGATCGCTACGTCATTAATAACGTCCCTCGTGCACGCACGGCTCACGTGAGGACTGAACTGCAAGAGAAGATATGTAACCTTTGTGACTTAATGAAACAGACTGCTGATGAAGACAGTCAACACAGCAGACAGAGAGACAGACAGAAAGAGGGGGCGGGGCCAGCAGCGGTGCAGAGAGCACAGGTGCAGGTGTGCTGGGGGACTGAAGCAAAGTGATCAGGTTAAAGTAGTTTGTGAATTAAAACTTAATGAGGTGAAGAAGCGAGAACAATTAAAGTGTGGAAGTAAGAAATAAGACTGAGTCAGTCTACATATGACGTGCTCCTCACAGAAATCATTGATATATGAGATTCATTGAAATCAATTGATTACAAAGCCTGTAATTAATAAGTTTCATTTTTTTAATCACCTGACAGCAATAGTTTTGATATGATGTGCACATGCGCACATACCTGGGTGGTACAACAAACCCTCTACCCTGCTGCTGAAAGTCCTAGAGGAAACACTGCTTTCCCATGCGCCATTGTTGTGTTGACAGTTGCCATGAGAACGGGGACAGGCGGACCCCGGCAGGTGTCAATCAGCACGGGAGCTGCCACGCGTACACAGTCCTGAGAAATGGTCTGAACGGCCTAATGAGCTGTCTTTCAACAGGTTTTCTACGTGGTTCTGAATGTTTCTGAATTGCTTTATGACACACTGATATCAGATATGCAGTTTTGCTATCTGAAGCCGAGTTTCCAGGGCCTCTAAGAGATGCAGCAGCCACCTTTAAGCCCAAAGTCCTGAACTGAAACCAAATTGCAGTGAATGAATACATGAATCCTGCACTTGACCTTTTTAGGGGCATTTCTTATCCTTCAGTTTGTTATATGATTGTCTGGCAACATATCAATTATCACAGAATCTTTCAGTATTTCAGAATATTCCAAACTTCAATCATTACTTTGTAAAAATGTGTGATTATTTTTACAGTGTTGAGTCGACACCTTTCAGCCTTAATTCTCCTCCCCCCACCCCCCCATCCTCGTCTCACCCTCTCGCTGCGGATCGATCCCGTGACCTCGTCATCATTAAGGTGTCGTTTAAACTTGGGGGGCATGTTGTCTTCAGGCTGCTCCTCCCGATCCGGCTCCCTCTGTAGGCAGGAGGAGAAGAAGAGCATCAGTCAGGATCTGCTGCGCGAAACCACAATAGATCTGTTGCTCAAACACACACATGGTAACCATCTGAACTCTGGTGGGTGGAAGCGAGTGATTAGACTTGCAGGTACGACCACAGACGGGTCCAGACTGGAGCAGAACAAAGCATGAAGTGTCTGAACAGACTGAAACCCTGATAATGAGACACGGTGAAGCAATCTGAGGAGGAACTCACGTCCAAAACTTCCTGTCTGAAAGCATGACTTTGTTTTTAGTCACACAGTCGATTCCATTCATTCCCTTTGATAACTGGAACATTCTCAGGAGGCGTTTCTTCCATCATGTCTGTGATACGCTGCTTTAAGTCAGTAAACACTGAGCTAAATATTTCTGCTGTTGAGTCTCAGAGGCTATGAAAGGAAATGTCATCACTGCTGTGACCGATGTGAAAAACATGCTGTTCTTCCAGTTTCACCCCTCGAGTCTGTTTCTGGATGGAACTTAATCCAAACGGTGCCACAAAAACACAATAAAGTGAACTACACATGACTCACACACACAAACACACGCTCAGTCCAACAATACGACTTGTACCATTGAATCCAGTTCAGCCTGACACTGTGGATTTCTCAGCAGCGTCCTTTTCTGGCTCAGTGGGTGGAAAAAGGCCTTTGGATGGCCGGCGGAGGAGAAGAAGTTTCCAGTAAACAGAGGAGGAGGAGGGAAGCAGAAGACAGAGGGAGGAAGAGGAGAAGCAAAGGAGGAAGACTTCAGAAACACTAGTCTATTTTAAGAGAGGAATACTAAAGGTGCAATCCACTAAAAATGTGACTTCAGGTTTGGACAAAAAGGGAGAAGACAGGACTAAAGGTATTTACAAATATAAGAACACATCCTGCAAAATGTGTGACAGACAGCTTTAGCACGCGTCAACAAACTAAATGCTTCAGTTGAACTGTCTGTTTTCAGAATTACCAAATGATATACTGTGGAAAATATCAACAATGAGAAAAATGAAAAACATTTATTGGATTATATTGTTTTTCCATGTCACCCAGCCCTTATCAAGTTAAATATTATCAATGATCAGTTTATGGATTGCAACTTGAAGCAAATACTAGAAGAAGGATGCAACACACTGCCGTTCTGTAAAGGACGGAAAACATGATTCTGCAGAAAGTAAATAAAGACGACAAAATACTGTCAGTAACAGCACACCTACAGCTGATGACTTACAGGGGAGACTGAGGACAGCTGGCACAGGTGTTATCTCTTTAATCAGAAACATGCTGCAGGGATAGCTCCATGCTGACCATGTTCAGTTTGACCTTCCATACACGGTGAAGTCAAAGACACGTTGTATGAATAAAAAGAAACTTAACTGCTCTGCATCCTTGTTTGGTTGACTTCTAAATGACGTGGTTAGCAATGATCAGAGACGGTGTGTCTCACTAGCAAAGGATGTGACACAGCAGAGAGGGACACGTTTTTTAGATTATGTAGGCCATATGAAATAAAATGTAGTTAAATTGAAAATTGTTCTACTGTCCTGCCTCACACTGAAACATAAAGATATTGAAGAGCATCGGCACCATCTGTACATTAACTTTAAGTGGGCCTATATTCTGTGTATAAAAAAGAAAACAAGCAAACAGTCTGTTATTTACAAAGTTCCACTAAATATATAAAAAACATAATATATCTTGTATTAAAAATCCTACTATAATATACTCGTATGATTGCATATCTTTAGAATATACTGCTAATAAAGGGAAAAAGCTAAAGTTAAATGAGTGCATTTGATCATCCCCGATCAGTAAATCAGTAAACTGTCCCCGAGGTTGGGGTCGGTTGTAATTCTTGACTCTTTCTGCTTAAACTAATATTTTGAACGGTATTTCATGTAGCCTAATCGTAATGATAAATAGTAGACCGGTGTTAATTTAATATCTATGAATAAGGTTGGTTTGGTACAAATATTCTCTGAGTAGCTTAGAGAAATACAAAAAGTGTTGAACCTTCCTCTACTTTGATTTACTGCTCGTATAAAGGTCAAAACAAAGGCTCCTTAAAGGACTGAGAATGAAACATATCAGTAGAGCACAGCTGTTATCAGGGGCTACTGTTATTACATCACAGCCGTTGACAACATTAGCTTGTTAAGCTGTTTGTTGGCCTAAAATGTGTCAACTACCTGTGTTTTACCGACAATATTGATACATCGCAATAATTCCAATGAAAAGGCACCACAGTAAACCCCAACACAGCTAGCCCTTAGCTAATCTAGCTAGCTCAGACAGGCCGCTTGGTTCATGACGGTATGATGGTATTTAGCTACCCGGCTAAGCTAAGGATGCTAATGCTAATAGCTACCTGCTGTTTGCCTCAAGATCCGACTCTCGATGCTGGTGAACTCAAACACACAGACTCAGGTGTCAATCCAGGTGCTCTGGGTTCTGGCTGGTTTTACGGTTTTGTCGCTTTCATCTCAGATGTTGTCCGGACGGTGACACCGGGCTCTCATCACGGATGATGCTAGCTGCTCCTGCTTCTCTCCGAGTCAGCTGACCGGAAACGAACACAAACAGCTGGAGGAGGAGAGGCAGCGCTGCAGATGTTTCACACATATTTCATTTATCTGCATTTTTTCTTCTTAATGTTAGAAATTTTCAGATTCGTCATGAAATGAACACCAGACTGCCATTAATAAACACATGTAGACTGAGATATAGAGATAAGTATAATACAATATATTTAGAAAATGTTTAAGCATTTCATTCATATTCACATTTATTTTGTGTATATTGATTTGTATATTTGAAGAATAAGAATATCAGTCATTCATGCATATAAATTCGTATTTTCCCTGTGTGTTTTAATTTTATTAATATATTTGTTGACTTTAGTAAATAACAACTTGCCCCTTTGAGGAATGGAATAAAAATAATATTGAAAAACTTATAAAATAAAAATTACATTATATTAAAAAAAAAACAAGTTCACTGAAAATCAAACTTGTTTTAATGGATAAAATAAAAACAACAACAAACAAACAAAACTTAAAATATAAATTAATTGATTTATACAGAGAGACACACTGTAAAAACAACTTGATATGCTCAAATTAATGTATTAATTATTTTTTTATTTGTTTTTATATTTAAACATTTGTGCACATTCATTTTCTTATTCTAGAAAGGATTTATTCTTTTTCTCTATGAATCCTTAGAAATAATTTATAATACAACATATATTTATAAACTCATATAACTTGTCGGTATAAGTGATTTTACATCCAGGCTAATATTAATAAATACTACCGCTGTTTTACTTAGGAACATTTTAATTTTTTCTAAAATGTCTGTACACCATTCTGTTAATGTGTTTGAGGGTGTATGTCAGCCCCACCTGTAGGTGGCAGCAGTGCACATGTTATGCGTTTAACTTAAATTAGATGAGAAGAAGAAGGAGCTAAACTTTGTCCGGAAGCGAACGTTAGCTTAGTTGATAAGCTAGTTGTTTCAAAAGCTGTATATTCAGATATATCATCAAGTTTTTTTTAACCTTTTTTCAGTCTTATTTTACTGAGCACACAGTGATTGTGGAACATCGGGTAGTACCCGTGTGTTTGTGCTCGTTGCCGCGTCTCTCCAGCAGTGGCTCCCGGTCAGAGACATGCAACGTGCCGCGGGAGGAGCTCCGCAGTCTCATCCCCTCTTCGGAGGAGCTCTGTCGGGCGTCCTCCCTCACAGCATCGTTGACACCAGCGAGCTGAGGGAGATCCCCGACAACCAGGAGGTGTTCGCCCATAAGCACACAGACCAGAGCCTTATCGTGGAGCTGGTGGAGTACCAGGCTCAGGTGTCAGACCAGGACGCTGCCAGGTATCACTTTGAGGATATCGCAGGCAGTAACAAAGCTTCAGAGCCAGGTGCTTTCCAGGTGACAGGTGTGGTGCCTCTGCCCAAGTCTGATCTGTCCCTGTCAGACTGTAGCTCTGCCTGGATGCTGACCGGGACTCAGTGTGTGTCAAAATTCAACGAAGAAGCCCGGAACACGGTGACCCTGCACCTGAGTCTGCTCCGCCTGCCTCAGTTCTCCACAGATGTCCTGATCAGCTTCAACGACCCGCAGAGCATCAGTCCTGCCAGCAGCAGTGCAGCCTCAGCAGGGACACACAGGGAGCCTTGGACCGTGCAGGACTTCCAGGCCCTGGTGAAGTCCCTGACTCTGCATGACCCGGGCCTGTTTGGGTAGAACAAACACTGATCTCTCAGGGTGTTTCCTCACCTGATTACAGGTAGAGTCAAAGAACCTTACAAGATTTAAGGCCTGTGTTGGGACTTACTGGAGACCCACAGGAACCTGGCTCCCAGCATGCACTGGGTCCCGACCCTTAAGTTTTGGAAGCAGTTCCTTTACGCTGGGGCTGCCATGATGACGCACAGGAGAACATGTGTGTTTGTTCTGGACTGAAAACCGAAGATGTGGTCGTAAGGGGATATTTTGTCATCATAAATGTCTAGGTGAAAAATCTGATTGATTATTATTAAAGATTTATATGTAAATGAAGCACAGTGGGGATAAAGCGTCAGAGGTCAGATTAATATGATCACATTAACATTTTAATTTGAAGGCATTTCTGATGGGAAGGTCTGCACCAATGACTGTGTGTATCTTTGTATACAGTCTGGTCTGCAGGCTGAGAGAGGTGTGAGTGTGTGAGCACATCCTTTGTTTTCTGTACTTATGCCTCTGTTTCTTTATGTTGCTCTAAGACAAAGTGTATTGTATTAAAGCTGCAAAGATTCGTCTATCCAAAGTAAAAATGTCAAACTCTGCTGGTTTCAGCTGCTTTAACGAGTGAGTGAGTGAGTGAGTGAGTGAGTGAGTGAGTGAGTGAAGACGTCACTTTGAGCTCTGGGACAGTGCGATGAGCATTTCTCATAATCTTTACGGACCAAACGATTTATTGTGGAACAAATAACTTTTGCAACCAAAGATTATTGTGACTGCTGATTATCTGCAACATCAATCAGTCGATCAATAGTTGCAGCTCTAATATAGATTCACACAGCGAGTAGAGTCTTGTCAGTGTTCGTGCTGCCCTCCCCTTACAGGACAAATCATTTCATATTTACTCATTAAAACCCGACTTGTGCGCTCTGCTGTGTGACTGTAATAACACATTTGTGTAAGTGATGTCAAAGGTCAAAGCAGAAGTCAGGAGGTCAAAGTTGATTCCAGGTTCCACATGTAAACTAGGAGAAGCTAAATGAAGGTAACACTGACGGTGTCCTCGGTGAGGTTGCTGGTAAACAGAGAGAGAGAGCAGACGAGTCCCAGCAGGAAGGAATATTAGGTCAACTGTTTCCATCGTTCCCTGCAGAGGCCTCATGCTGGAATCATTCATTAGCCTGGACCTGAAAACTGTGGAAAGACTTCGTGCGGAGCTGAAACATTAAATTCATGGGATGGAAACTGACCCTCATTATTTGTTGCTTTGAAGTTTTGGAGTCAGATTTGGAACTTTTAAGTCATACAGTAACAGAAGCAGTTTGTCCTCGGCTCCGTGTTATTAAGGAGGAGAATCTGCTGCTTGAATAAAAGTCATCACAGCGGGGGGGTTCAGGAAGTACAGCCCGTCTCCTCAAAGCCACATAGGGCCGGATTCAGATCTCATAAAGTCCGGCATCCTTTCCTATCAGACACATTCCTTCATTCACCACAACAGCAGACCCTCCCTCTGACCTGCTCAGGTAAACACGCTCTGATTGGTTCTCTGTGTGAACGCCCAGAGAGACTGCAGGGTTCTTCAAGAGCAGCCAGTCAGACGTCACATGAAGAGAGGGGAGCCCTTTAACTAAAGAATCATAAAATATGAACCAGCAAAAGCAAATGTTTAGTATCTCCGAGGTCTGCTGGATCTAAACCAAAGAACAGACTCTGTCATAGTTTCACTCCTTACATTAAATATGTAACTACACGACGCAGTCGTAGAACTCCTTCATTTAAAGGTTAAAGGTTCTTTTATTGTCAGATCGTCTTTATTGCATAAAAGAAAACAATGAAACTTTGTTCAGCAACAATGGTGTGCAGCAGCTTCAACAGTAAAGGTTGAACGATTGACTTGGTTTAAAGGGGAACATTAACTGATGCACTGAACACAGTAATTATTAGACACCAAAGCAAGAACAAAGGGGACAAACGTGACGAGCGGTAAGAGCCAGCCTTCCTCATCACCTCTGAGTGACACAAATAAAATGGTTTGCATTTCCATTTTCTTTGATCGAGTCATCGGTGCAGCTCTACGTGTGGTCAACATTCAGGCATTGACTCTCACTGTTCTGTGTGACAGTGATTATGTGTTTCACCCGCACTGTGAGAACATGATTCTTTAAAGGATGTTTTGTTGTTAGTTTGAGTGCTGGAGCCGTTCTGTACGTCACATGAGGACGTCTGATGTTTGCTTTCAGAGACTCCTTCATTCTCAAACCTCACTGTAAGTTCAGCAGCTCGGGATCCACTGAAGCAGCCGGGACAGGAACTGTGTTGACTCTGAGTCACAGAGGAGAGAGGAGGGAGTCCTTCAGAGCGATGTGTCCGACCTCTGCTGACCTGAAGTCTGTGTGTGTGTGTGTGTGTGTGTGTGTGTGTGTGTGTGACATGTTCAGTCCATCTGGGAGGCATCAGTCACAGGTGTGTGCACACTTCCTGCTCAGAGACTTCCAGCTCCTCGGTCATTTATTACCCACACTCCCCTGTTATCTGTGCTGTTTGTTCTGCGGTCTGCTGCTCTCATCAGGATCCTGCAGCTTCCACTGATTTACGCTCGTCTCAGAGACTCTGTCCGTCGGTCCAGGGAGGGACAGAGAAACACGTCTCTGGATTATTTCTTTCTAGATTTACTGTCAAACATTCTAACATGCTCAGTTCCTGAAAATGCACATAAATGTGACAGAGAAATATTCACAAAGAAAGACGGAAACATTAAAACCTTTATTCTGACACTTTCCCCTGCAGTCTGCACACACACACACACACACACACGTTTGTGTTTTCTGAACCAACAATAGAAAATGTCCATTAAATCTGAGAACCCGTGTTTGATGCTGCACACTGAGAACAGACTTTAATCCTCCTGCTTCTTCTTCTTGTTCTGTGGCGCCGTGTTGTTGGTTTGACAGAAGTGTTCAGACATGGCAGCCAGCGCTCGATAGCGGTGAGAGATACTGTTCTTCACTTCTTTGGGCAGTTCAGCGTAGCTGCAGAGGAGAGGGACGTTATTCACAGTCAGTGTGGACGGATCACATTCATGCAGAGTAAACAGTGTGATGGCTGCATGAGGTGAGAAGTCAGGAAGAGAAATAAATCGGAAATCTCTTTTTTCTTTTGCATTTTATTAATAAAGTTAAAATATAATCCTCCTCTGATCACATTTTGATCAAACCTGGAACTTTTACTAAAAGTTGGACTTTATTCTGAACGTGATCAATGTAATCTTAAAATGCTAAATAAAAAAAGCCCCCCCCCACATGTGTTACTTGATATATTCTGCCAAGTTCATCTCTAAACTGCAACCTGTGTTGTCCTGTGGCTCCCCCTGCTGGTGTGACCGGGACACTACAAGCTGTCCTTGCTTACGTTTTGTCGTATCCGTCTGGTTGGAAACAGGGATCCCATCCAAAGTCTCGGGGGCCCCTGGGGTCTACGATGCGCCCCTAACAACACAAAGAGAGTAAAGAGTGAGTAGACAATAACACACACACACACACACACACACACACACACACACACACACACACACACACACACACACACACACACACACACACACACACACACACACACACACACACACACACACACACACACACAGGAGGAGTCTGACCTCCGTTCTCCCTCTGAACAGCTCGACCGGTTCGTCTTTCCCAGCGCAGAAAGCAAAAGTGCAGAGGGCCCACGCTGATTTATCTTCAAAGCCAGCCAGCAGTTTGAACAAACCTGAAACAAAAGATTGGAACAGGTCAGAGACACTGAACAGCTTTTAAATATGGCCGCTGTGTTTCTCACTCTTACCCTCAGGCTGGAGTTTATCCAGGAACCATTTTCTGCAGAGACAAAGTTTACTTAGAATTATTTCGGTACACTGATACCACTTTTTTACTACTTTTGGGTGCTTGGCGATACCGAGTACCGATATGAGAACTAGGGCTGTCCCGGATACACTCCTTAGGGCTTGAATTAAGCTGCGGCAGCAATTATTTGATTGTATTTGAAACTTTGCGTCTGATTAAATATATTACAGCCTTAGGTCTTGTTAATATACAAGGAGCCTCATTTACCTTCATTAAAAACTGTGATGCAGACTCGCTGCGCTGAGAGGGGGAGCACGAGCACAGAGGGAGGGAGGCAGCGGTCATGAAGCCTGATGCTCCTCTGCAGCTCTGCGTTTAACACACAGAGCCACGTCATCAAACGCCTGTGTCCTCCTCGCGCTGCCTTATTATAAACTATGATGAACTGATCGCAGGTCACAGCTCCTGCTCGTGTCATTCACATGTGGAGACGAATACTTTATAGTAACTGCGCGCGGAAATACGGACAGGTCACGACCTTATTGAGCCACAGAGCATGAGAAACACACACATCTGTGTCATATCTGCTTGTCTCCTGACGTCTGTGGTTAAAAAGGATTTTATTCAATGAGTTGTGTTAAAGGAGACATTTTTTCACCCCTCCTCTCGACAGTTTAGCAGTGCATAGTTTGCTGTCCGCCCTCCTTTAATCATCATCGTTTATTCTGGAAGATCTCCAAACTGTTGACATGCTCCTACTCCGCCTACCTGTTCAACTAACGGGAGGCTAACGTCAAGCTGTATAGTGGTTGTAACAGTGTAGTTTTACGAGAACAAGTACTTAAGCTCAGTATCTGCCCGACCGGTATCGGTGCATCCCTAATTTCTGTTCATTGCAGCTGTTCAGATGAAAAAATACTGATAAACCAGACAGAAACACAGAACACTAACATGTAAGGCCCCGGCAGACCCCCAAGAGCCCTGAAACACAGACAGGTGTCCTCCACTATGACCGGCCCGTCAACCTGCGGGGAAGAAAAAACAACACATCAGCTTCAACCTGTCAGCACACATGTAGAGGACAGCCAGACTGATATGGACTTTAGATCAGTTGGAGAGGGGAAATAATTCACACATCTGATACGCCGATATGACCCTGCAAAGGTCAGAAAGCTTACATATATTTAACATTATTGTCCATTGTCAACCAGCTGCTACGTGTGCTGCAGACAGGGCTGAGGGGATTGTAAACTAGAGTCAGAGCGCCCTCTGCTGGACAAACTACATGATGAGTCCCGAGCACTGTTTTCTGTCTTTAATGTTCTGTAAGAATGTTCCAGTGCAGACACAGGGTCAGCGTCTGTGCAGGTCAGTCATGATGACAGCGGATCACTGTACCTGCCGTGCAGCCTCTTTACACTTGTGTATGGAGATCTCATCCGGCTCTCCCTGGTACTCAGGCACTGAGAGAAACAACAGTTGGTGAGAGAAGGTTACATGGACATATTCTGGTTTAGCTACAGTCCTTGTTGCACTGAGCGCAGGTTCGATTCCCGGTCTGCAGACCATTTGGTGCATGTCATCCCCCACTCTCTACTCCCCACATTTCCCGTCTCTCTGCAGCCGTCCTGTCTAATAAAGGCGAAAGCCCAAAAAATCATGTTTAAGAAGTGACAAAGGTGACAAAGATGGCGTCCTCAAATGTCCTGTTTTATCTGCAGGCCAAAGATATTCGATGTACTTCTCATAGAGCGAGAAAGAAACTAAAAATAAAATCACATTTATGAAGCTGGAAACAGACAACAAACTTTCACTCAGTTAATTTAATAGTTGACCAATAATCATTCATTGTATTGATCCAGCTCCACTTCTGATACTTACAGTCAATCTTTCTCGACACCAGTTTGTAGGGAAACTTGTCTCCCAGGATCTGAATGACCTGATGGATGGAACACAAACTGCGTCTTTGCCCCACACTGACAAAACCATCATCACATCACATGCTTTCAGAAAGCACATATATATCACACATAACACTTGTACCGTTTGGATAACTTCTACAAACGGTCTACAAACTGCTTTGCATCTTTATATTTAATTTGCTTCTATTTGCTTTTACATTTACTTTATTCTGCAAACTGTTTAAGAGCTACTGAACAGATTTACATGTTCACTTTGTTAATAACGATCTGTTCTATTCTGTTGATTCTAAGTTAAGTTTACATCTACAAGAATGATTTATGTCACATAAAAATAAAGAGGTGTGAATCACATTACAGCTCGTGCTCCCTGTTGATGACCATAAGTCTCGATAAAGTAAAGTATCCTGATAGAGGACAGTCCGATCTGTCAGTCTGCCTCAGACATGAACTGTTTGATTTGTACCTCTTCTAGCTTTTTTGCGTTTCCAGTCACGAACACCACAGACCTCCCAGCAGGCACCGCCATGATGGAAATCACCCGGACGACTAATGACGCCGGATCAAGCACTTCCGGCACAGCAGAAGCCAATCAAATCAGCCCCAAAAGGCCCCGCGAATCACCGTGTAGTGTGTAGCTCCGCCTTCAAATCATTCACCAATCAGCTAGCAGTGTCACCAGCTATTCTGTCCGGACTGAAACATCACTCCGTGCTGCCGTGAGGAAGAGCAGCGGCTGTCTCCCGGTAAAACTGAGACCCGCAGCCCGATAATGAGTCTGTTACCCCGCAGCGCGGAAGAGTTCAGTTCGGCGGAGTACTGGGAGAGGTTCTTTAAGAAGCGCGGGGAGAAAGCGTTTGAGTGGTACGGAGACTACAACAGTCTGTGCGGGGTCCTGCACAGGTACATCAAAGTCCCGGATCAGGTGAGAGAACATGTAGACCCGGACCTGCAGGAGGTTCAAACAACATCCGGCTCGATCCGAGTGTCCAGGCTATAAACAGTTTACTGACAGTTTAATGTAACTTACTTGACTTTTCTCACTTCCTGCTAATGTCCATCAGTTTGGCTAATATGCAAGACTTTAGGGTGGAAATGATTACATTTTTTGTCTCTTTAGAGATCTCCTGAAAGATGATAAAAGGACTATACAATAATAAAAGCCCTTTAAACAAAAATAAACAACTTTAAAATCAATCCTAATCTGAAGCTGAGAGATGAAGTGCAGCGAAGTCCAATATTTTCCAATGAAATGTGGTGGAACAAAAGTTTAATGCAGTACAAAAGCAAACAGACATTGTCAACCAAAGTAAACGTACCTGTGAGATACACGTGCAGTACTCAACATTCCACACATAGTGATTTACATATGTAGGTGTAACTTCGTGAGTGAAGAATGCACAGTGCTTTGTGTTCTACAGGTTTTGGTGGTCGGTTGTGGAAACTCTGAGCTGAGTGAGCAGCTGTACGATGTCGGCTACAAACACCTCACTAACATCGACATCAGTGAGACGGTGGTGACTCACATGAACCAGAGGAACGCTGAGCGCCGGCCCGGCCTCACCTTCCAGCAGGTGGACGCTACACAGACTCCGTACGAGGACGGCAGCTACCAGGCGGCTCTGGATAAGGGCACACTCGATGCCATGGCCTCAGAGGAGGAGGGAGCGCTGGCCAGGAACATGCTCTCTGAGGTGAGGACACTCATGTCTTCTCCTCTGTCTGCAGACCCATCAACATATGTCTCTGTATTCTGGTCACAGCAGTCATCTCGTTCCTGCAGGTGGGCCGTGTGCTGTGTGTCGGCGGTCGGTACGTCTGTGTGACACTGGCCCAGGAGAGTGTGATCCGGTTGGCTGTGGATCACTTTGTGCAGCTGGGCTGGGCGGTGAGGCTGCACTGCCTGCAGGAGGAGCGCGGGAAAGAGGAAGACTCCTTTGCTCTGCCGGTATTTGTGCTGGTCTGCACCAAGTTCAGACAGCCGATGCCCTTGCCCATCCTGGAGATGTGTCTGGGGGAGGACGGGGCTCCCACTCGTCTCTCACAGGTAGCAGAGCTGTTGTCGGCTGTGAGGGAGCATCAGGCGTACTCCGTCCTGAGAAAGAGGCTCCGGACAGGCACAGACGCTGGCTCGAACCTCTCACTCACGCTCTGCCACGTAAAGACGGGCCTCCCCAGATACACGCTCACCGTACAGGACTGTCCCTCTGGGGCCAAGGTGCCGAGATCAAACCAGTTTGCTATTTTTATTGGTGAGCTCTCCCGTTGTCTGCCCATGTTCCTGCCTTCCTGTTGAGTCCCACTGGCTGATGTTCTCCCTCTGGTTTCCCCTCAGTGCCTCAGGGCAGTGAGACAGCATGGCTCTACAGCTCCAGTGAGGGCAGAAGGCAGCTAGCAGCCAGCGCTAACTTCCGGCGGCTGGTTGTTGTAGCGATGCACAGGAATCAGGAGTACACAGACATGCAGGCAGTCCAGTCAGAGCTGTCCCTGATGGTGATGGACCTGGCCCCCCCGGGTATGCCAGCCAACCAGCAGGTAAACACACACAAAGGTTCATTTTGGAAATGATTTTTTTGTGTGTGTTTATGGTGTATTAATGAAACACTTTGTCCTCGTTTAGGTACCATTTCTGTCAGTGGGAGGGGACCTGGGTTGGCGGGAGGAGGTCAGCAGGGGGGCGAGTGAGCTGAGCGGGGAGTACTGTGTGGAGAACGTCAGAGGAGAAGACGGAGAACTCTACCGGAGACTCGTTTTCCTCTCCAACGCTGCCCTCGTCCAATCAGAGAGCCGCCTGGTCCCTACAAATACCGGTCAGGTCACCTGTTACCTGTCTTGCTTTGTATTTCAAATGTGTGAACTGATTGAAATATACCTCAACAATGACAGCAGAGTCGAGGAGGAACTTTAGTGTGGTTTAGTTAACTTAAAGTTAGCCTGCTCCGTATTAAGGAATATTCAGGATGCTAGCTAGCTAAGAAGAAACACTGTCTTAACTTTATAACGATGGATAATTCACTCAGACTCCAGAGGCTGATCGGGCTGCTTTGACTTTGAAATAACTTTATCCACTAACTTTAGAAGCAACCATTGTCAGATCCTACAATGTTACAGCTAGCTGGCTAACCTTAGCTTGCTTGCTTGCTCATATCATATGAGTGGATATGTAAGCTGGGTCAGTTAGTTGTTAGCTTGGTGAATGATTCCACAAGCTAACGCGAGCCACGAAATAAACGTTTGTGTCTGAGTGTTGATTTTAGTTAATAATAAATGTTACAGCTAACGCTACAAAGCGAAGCTGTAAGGCTAACATGATGCCAGAGAATCACCTTCAGTCTCTTCTGAGTCACTCCTCTCTTCTGGTTAATGTCTGAAGTGCTCACAGGAAGCTGACGGCAGTTCACTTAACGACCACTGGTGTCACTAATAACAGAACAACTCTGAAAACGAAGAAGAACCTTCAGATGAGATGAATATTTGTGTCATCCGCAGCCTCAAGTCACAAGAAGAAGAACAGAAAGAAGGTGAAGCCAGCAGCTGCTCCATCATGTTCAGCCTCTCTGTCGGTGGACAGCGGCTTCCTCTGCTGCGCTCACCATGAGGTCATGGTGGCCGGCCTCGCCATGCTGGGGGTGGGAACGCCACAGAACCAAGGTCAGCTCACACAGGTCTGTACACTCTGATTAAACAGCCACAGACATTACATTTGATTGAACTCCCCCCTATTTGTCCCTCAGACGGCCCTCTGTCGGTGCTGCTGGTGGGGCTGGGTGGAGGAGGCCTGCCTCAGTTCCTGCGGGACTTTGTGCCACGTGTTTCTGTCGAGGTGGTGGAGCTCGACCCGGTAGTGTTGGAGGTGGCGAAGGAATGGTTCGGGTTCAAACCAGATGATCGGCTGATGGTCACTCTTGGGGACGGCCTTGAACGCATCACTGCGCTGCAGGAAGAAGGTCAGTGAAGAGGCAGAGAGGACAGGTAGCATTGAAGCTACACCTGTGAGTCTTGTGAGTACACCAGGAAGTGACTGTGGCTGCTTCCTCTCTCTGCAGGAGGTCGTTTGTTTGACGTCATCATGTTCGATGTGGACAATAAAGACAGCTCTGTGGGGATGAGCTGTCCGCCTGCTGCCTTTGTGGAAACCTCGATCCTGCAGAAGGTCCGCTCACTGCTGACCCCCCGAGGTACACTGACCGTATCACTTTTTTTCTCATGTCACGTTTTCTTTGAAATAATGACAATAAATGTAACTCTAAAGCAAAGTAAATGAACAAGCGTTACGTAAACACATCGAACTGTTGGTGTCTAATTCACCTCACTCAAACGGCGTCCATTTTCCCTCCGATGTCCCGCTCAGAGAGGATATAATGTTGTACTGCCCCGTTGAAGGTCGTAACTTGTAGATATGTGGGGATTCTGTTGTTATCATTTCACACCTTCTGATCGATCCGAAACTGAAAAGACAATGAGAAGTAAAAATGTGCACAGAGATTGGTAATATCTAAAGTAAAGCAACATGTATGGTAACCCATCAGCTGCCTTTAGACAACAGGTTAGCATTAATCCAATGCTTAGCGATGAAATTGTTGACTAGGAATTGGTTTAATGAGACCATCAGACATTCAGACATTCAACCTATTCCTAGCTTGCATACCATTAGCTAGGAGTGTGTATCCTTTAACAGATGTGTTGGAGGATGCTTCTTCTTTCTATGACATTAACTCTCCTCTCCTGTTGTCGGAGCAGGTATGTTCGCACTGAACCTCGTGTGTCGGGACTCGCTCTTGAGGAAAAGCGTGTTGGAGCGTGTGAGCGCCGTGTTTCCCACAATCCTCTCCAGAAACATCGAAGGGGAGGTCAACGAGGTGCTCCTGTGCTGTTGTGGAGAAAATGAGACATCAGACGCTGCTCACATCCTTCCGTCCCTGAAGCAGGCGGGTCAGAGTCTGCAGGCCGCTCTGAGCTGTGAGCGGCCCGGGACCAGCAGGAGGCCTCATATAGACATTACAGAGCTGTTAAAAGACATGAAAGTAGAGTGAAGTTTGGTTGTGGGGGGTTCAATCATGTGTCGAGACTTAAATATGAGAGTCTATGGCTTTATTAAAATGTACAACACAATCACAAGCAAAGAACATCTATCTTTTCATGTCCATGTGGTGTTTCTTCTTGGGTAATATCTGATGTGTGCGCGAGGTCACCGTCAGTTTCTCTTTCACTCTCTGCTGCTCTGCACTCAGTTTATTTCACCATGCTCACTGCCTCACTGCCAAAGAATGCAGGAGTGTTATTTACAGTAGATGGATGTGGATCTGGTTCTAGTTGCAGCATGTGTGTGTGTGTATTTGTGTGTGTACTGGTTTGTTTGTGTGTGTGTGGCTGCCCTACCCTCTCTCTGTATGTGTGGGATTTTAAATAGCTGAGTGAAGGATCGCCTCGTGTCTGATAAGTCAGCCCACTTTCAGTATTGGCTCTTAACCTCGTCTATCTCCTCTTTCTGCATGTATGAGGCGTGTGCCGAGTTAAACTTTATCGCGCATGCGCACAGCAGTAGATTCCGTTAGCTGTCAGTGTTTTCCTTCTGTCGATGAACCGCCGAGAGCTGATCTAACGTTTCCACAGCGGGTCCACAGATTGAAGGGACAGACTCTGCTCACTTCTGGAGGTTTGTAACATCAAACATGTCGTTCACGAGTTGTTTCCGGTCACTTTACCAACTTCTACCGTCGGAAACTGACGTCACGCTGACGGTAACAGACTAACGTCTTCAGGAGCGGCGGGACTTTAACGGTAGACACCGTGTTGAGTTAAGTTTACTTTTCTACGTTTGAATAATGAACATATCATAATTATAAGTTAGCTTTAGGTATGGTAGCTGTAGTGCTGACGGGTGTAGCCTAGAACCGGAGTCACACCGGATTTAATAGCTGGACAGGCAGGCGGCGGCGTTGCGATGGGCAACCGCGGGATGGAGGAGCTGATCCCGCTGGTGAACCGGCTGCAGGACGCGGCGAGCAACGTGGGGCAGAGCTGCAGCCTCAACCTGCCGCAGATCGCCGTGGTGGGCGGACAGAGCGCCGGAAAGAGCTCCGTGCTGGAGAACTTCGTGGGCAGGTAAGACCCCCTCACACACATACACATACACACACACACTAACACACATACACACACCTACCTGTCACCTGGACCACGGTGAGATCTGATGATTACAGAACAGAGCGGTGCTACAGTCTAATAAAAACACAATGATCTTAAATAACTTTAAAGGAACTGTAAAAGCACCTGTTGGGAATGATTCACCTGTCCAACATGTATAACTCCATTATGGAGGCTAACAACACAGATAAGGGTTTAAAATGAGCACCTTCCACCTGCAATGAACAGGGTAAATGTTTCAGGTAGATACGTTCTTTCTTCTATCAAATCTTTTCCATAGCTCACGCAATGAGTCTGTTTGGGCTCCACATTGTTCTGCATCGACTTCAGAAGTGTAGGTTATTCAGAGCTGCCACAGGTAGCCTACAGGTGAGGAAGTAATTTCAGACTACAAATAATAAACACCTGCCTACAGTAATGCTGTCATTAATGGCTTGTAACTAATCTTTAGCAATAAAAAACCTTATTTATACAGAAACAACAAACTCACAAAGTGCTTCACACGACTGTGAAATAAATAACCAGTGTGTCGGTGCCAGACGTGAGAACAAGAAAACTTTGGCTGTAATCTCAGAATGCAAAATAAAAAATCCCCTCTATCCAGAAACGAGACAAAATAAAGATTTTATTTTACATTTTGAGAATAAAGTGTCAAAAAGTGTCAAACATCTCGAGACTGAGACAAATAAAAGACAGAGAGAAAACATATTAACCCCCGACAACAGAGATACGTACTATAATAGAACCCGTTAGACATGTTGGAAATAAAAACAGTGTTTAAATAGAGTTGAAAGATGTCAGTGAATCTACAGGCTCAGGTCTTCAGGTAGTTCCTACTGTAAACCACCTTCAGTCCTGATCCAGGTACGGGCAGCGGTCCTGTCTGAAGATCTGAGGCTGCAGCCTGTCTCGTAAAAGGAGACGCACTTCAGCCGTGTAACTAGGAGCAAAACCACTGAGCCTGAAGAGAGCCTGCACGATGTAGGTTTATAATACAGGTGTTAGAGGGAAAGTCCTCTTCTGTGTGGACTGTGCTCAAATATGAGTCTGAGGTGTGAAGAAGGTGCTGTCTTTAACTAATAACACATTACACATATTATATTACGTTACACACACACACACACACACACACACACACACACACACTGTTAAGATGTCAAGAAATAACAGACCTCTGAATGCAGTATTGAACCAATCAGAATCAAGTATTTATCACAGCCGTGTTATATTCATGATAACTCGTGCATGTTAGATATTATTGCTCATGTATGTTAGAAGCTGTTTCAGTAGCTGGCTCTGTGACGCGCTGCAGACAGTGCTGAGAGGATTGGAGACTACAGAGGTGCGGTGAACTCTGATTCAGTGTTCGGTCTGCCTCTACCTTTCCCATTTTAAATCAACTCCGACATTAAAGATTGTTTATAAGAAGATTTAAACTTTGTATTCAGTTTCAACCTTTCAAACTTTTTCTCAATAATCCACCCTGAATGCAAACGGCTGATTGTAAAACACATGCTTAAATATGCTCATTTGTTACCAATGAAATGTGATTGTTGATGTTGTAATAAGTCAGGGCTGAATCTGAATAAGTAATAAGTTGTTTTTTTAGCTTGTAATGCTAAAAGTGAAGCCATGCTAACTGATGGATCAAACACACAGATCACACAGTGTGAATAACAACGTGTGCTCTAATTAAAGAAGGGCGTCTTTGTTTTAAGAAGTTGTTTTAAAGATGTGAGCTGTTTTGCAGCCTCAGGTCCTCAGGACTGTTTTAACCAATGAGAACACGCTGCTCCTTCACTGGGGGTCTGACTGGAGCTGCTGGAGGTGCGAGGTGGCAGCGTCTGTGTGACAGTAACCAGCACAGGAGCTTATCTCTGAGCAGAGATGGAATCAGGTCCTGCAGTCAGCTGAACACTGAGCTCTGTTTGACTCATATCTGACCTCTAACACGCTCAGAGCCTAACCTCCTGCAGCGGCTCATGAAGGACGAGATAGGAAACTGTGCTGCAGACAGGGAGCTCTCTGTGTGGCTGCTAATGCTGGATTTCCTGACTGTGTATTGATATTTTATCACACGCCTCAGCTCTTTGTCTCACACATGATTATGTTATGACACCCTCTCTGTGCGCGGGGGGGGGGGGGGGAGGGGGCAGGATGCAGATAAATAAACTTCCTGAATCTGGTTTTAGTAGGAAAGAGGAGGATTACTTGTTATCCTGTGGTTCGGTCTCTCTGGAGTTTAAACCACGCTCAGACTCGTCGTCAGATTAAATGTAAAGATCTCAGCTGAGAGGGGCTGATGACAGACATAAAACATACAGCTGACAACTAATAGTGTTAGTGTTAGACAGTGTTAGTCGCAGTCCTACGGCACTGTGTCTGTGTGTGTGTGTGTGTGTGTGTGTGTGTGTGTGTGTGTGTGTATTCTCCACTTAAGTCTTCCTCTCCCACAGAGACTTCCTTCCTCGAGGTTCGGGAGTCGTCACTCGCAGACCTTTAATCCTCCAGATGCTGAGCGCTAACACGGGTGGGTAACTCATGTTCACTGATGGAGCCTGTGTTTGAAGCTGCCAGCAGGTGGCAGTGTGTTATACTATAACGGCTGAGCCCGCCTGGTGCCTGACAGGGCCGTGATACTGATGCAGGTAGAACAACACATTTATGAGCCGCTCTTTTCTCCTTCATTTGAACCCATCATGTGAATACAAACTGCAAACACTCTCTGTTCATCATGTTACTCGTTTACCGTTTCTTTATAAAACATTTATCTTTTTTGCATGTGATGGATTCATATTTTAAGGCACAATATTCTTAGACTTCACCACACTGGAAACTGAATCTAAAAACAGGCAGATACTCTGGTACTGGGTTGTTTGGGTCAACACCTGAAGTTTATCAGAGCTTGTGTGTGACCGATCCAGACAGGTCCAACAAGCTGCACAGAACAGAAAACTCTGTTCTGAAACATGTAGACTGAGTTTACTGTCAGGTTCAAACAGAACAAGAGACCCTCAAAGATCAACTAGACTACATCAAATAGCATTAAGTGTCTGTCTGCACGGCCGGGTGCCCTGCTGGAGGATCGACCACATTTAGTATCTGTCATGATGGAACTGTTGTTCTCTGCAGAGTACGGTGAGTTTCTGCACTGTAAGGGGAAGAAGTTCACTGACTTCGATGAGATCCGTCAGGAGATCGAGGCGGAGACTTGCAGACTGACGGGATCCAACAAAGGAATCTCACCGGTGCCCATCAACCTGCGCATCCATTCCCCTCACGGTAACACGACACAGACCCTCTCTGTCCCCCTGACACGTGTACGAGTCCTGTGTTTATCTGCTGTCCTCTGCTGTGCAGTGCTCAACCTGACTCTGGTGGACCTGCCGGGCATCACTAAGGTTCCTGTAGGCGACCAGCCAGCCGACATCGAGTACCAGATCAGAGACATGATCATGCAGTTCATCTGTAAGGAGAACTGTCTGATCCTGGCCGTCACTCCGGCCAACACTGACCTGGCCAACTCTGACGCCCTCAAGCTGGCCAAAGACGTCGACCCGCAGGGTGAGGAACAGATTATCGGGCAATGATTACCACATTTATACTTCGACAGGTGTTAAAATCACAGTTAAAGGCTAACATTGTTTCATCTTCCTCTCAGGCCAGCGCACCATCGGTGTGATAACCAAGCTGGACCTGATGGATGCCG
>NW_027211715.1:730000-762500 GCF_022749685.1 Semicossyphus pulcher
CTGTCTGCCTGCCTGTCTGCATGTCTGTCTGCCTGTCTGCCTGCCTGCCTGCCTGTCTGTCTGTCTGTCTGTCTGCATGTCTGTCTGCCTGTCTGTCTGTCTGTCTGCATGTCTGTCTGCCTGCCTGTCTGTCTGCCTGCCTGCCTGTCTGTCTGCATGTCTGTCTGCCTGCCTGCCTGTCTGTCTGCATGTCTGTCTGTCTGCCTGACTGTCTGTCTGTCTGTCTGTCTGCCTGCCTGCCTGTCTGTCTGTCTGCCTGCCTGTCTGCATGTCTGTCTGCCTGTCTGTCTGTTTGCCTGTCTGTCTGCCTGTCTGTCTGTTTGCCTGTCTGTCTGCCTGCCTGTCTGTCTCTGCAGGACGGGTCTGTTCACCCCTGACATGGCCTTTGAAGCCATCGTGAAGAAGCAGATATCGCAGCTGAAGGTGCCGTGTTTTAAGTTCGTCGACATGGTTGGTCAGGAGCTGACGAGCACAGTGTACACGTGTATCAACAAGGTACTAATGTGTGTGTGTGTGTGTGTGTGTGTGTGTGTGTGTGTGTTTTATGTCTCAGGGTGTTAAACTCTTCTATCTGACCTCTGACCTGTTCTCCCTCTGCAGCTCAGCTCGTTTCCCAAACTGCGAGATGAGACAGAGAGGATTGTCAGCAGTGAGATACGAGAGCAGGAGAGTAAATGCAGAGACCAGGTAAGTCACACACAGCGGGACGCTACGTTCACAGCGTAGGCTGTATAGGTGAAGGCAGTGGATGCAGCCCCCGTGACTCCGTCCTTTGGTTTGTGAACCCCCTTCTGACGACGAGTTTGATGGCCTGTTGCCTTCTTGTTTTTTGGACGACAGGATGGACACGCATAGTTTTGTCTCTATCCTGACTGAAAGGCAGCAACCTGTCAATCACAGGTAGCCCCGCCCTAACTCCTCCCCTCTCTCTGGTCTGTGTGACTCTCAATGGGAGCATCAGTGATGAACATCATGCTGTGTTGAAGAAGACTTGAGACTAGAGACTGAGACCATAAAGTCATTAGGAACATGTTTACTGAGGGAATACATCAGGAGAGGAGGGGGAGCATGTTCTCATTGACTTCTATAGGATCACACTTCTTTCTGCCCCTGCTGGACGTTAGAGAGAATGCAGGTTTTAGACTCTTCTTTAGGCTTTACTTGAAACAAGAGGCTACGTCCACTTCACACCGTCAGGTGAGGAGTTAATGTGTGTGTGCTGCGTTCAGGTGCTGCTGCTCATCGACATCCAGCTGGCCTACGTGAACACCAAACATGAGGACTTCATTGGCTTCACTAAGTGAGTACCCTCATCAGCTTCATCATTAAGGCTCTAACAGAGTGAATAACATGAAGTGTTCCTCTCTCAGCGCTCAGAGGACGCACAACCAAAACAACCAGAAGACTGCTGCAGGGCTGGCAGGAAACCAGGTGAGACTTTCATATTCATACCTGCAGATAAACTGAAACATAATGCAGCACTCTGATAGGTGCATTAAACCACCAGCACAGATCACATCCCAGAGCTACTGTTACAACGCCATCACCCGACGTCTTCATGTGGCTGCTTCACCTGCATTGTGGTCGGCCCGACGCACACCTGTGTAATAATCAGCCTCTTTAGATACCACACCTGTCAGTCAGGAAAGGAGAGATGCTCATGAACACATAAAAATATCTCTTACCTGAACACCTGTTGCATTTACACTTCAGTGCGCTGTTGATGAATACTGTGCTCCTCTTCCATGATGATACGTGCAGGTCACAAACAGTGGTTCTGTGCAGCGCGGGCCTGGTTATCCACATTTAGTTCTGTTAGAGTCAGTGATGTCACCTCCCCATGTGTTCTCCGTTAATGAGCACTGATAGCTGCAGATACATGTGAGATCTCTGTGATTCAGAGTCCAATCATCAGAGTTGATCTTGGCTGCTCGCAGGAATGCAGTCGAGTGATTTAGATTCAACACACCCTCAGTGTGAGGATATTTGTTAAACAGCAGCTCGGTTATTTCTTCTCTCATGTTGTTGATTATTGAATGATCATTATCAGTGCTGTAAAATAAACCTCCGTGTTCTCTCTCCTGTGTGTCTGCAGGGTGTGGCCCCTCTCTCCAGTCTACTAGTAGGAGCTCAGTCTGTTTCAATCTCTCTGAATCTTCTGAACGTTTCTGTGCAGCTCTCAGGCTGCAGCGCTGCGAGCAGCCGATGCTCATGCTTCTTCTCCTCACAGTTACAGACTGCATCTTTTCTGTCCCTGCTTTAGAACACCTTACCTTTCCACTGCTCCATGAACATGTGCAGGTGTTACAACTTTTCTGTTCTGCAGGATGTTCAGTCTATGTCTTTCATGGGGTCTTTATTTTATCTTGGTACTTCCTGTTTCCTTATCTAACATACATCTTCTTTCAGTCTCTTTATTCCATGTGTTTGATTGGTTTGTTCTTCTCATCGACCACTCGTGTCCACCTTTGGTCAGAGAATCTTTCATAATCTGCCTGCAAAGATCTGGTTTTCCCTCCTTCGTCTAATGTTTGTGACGTCTCCTCTTGTTTTCCTCAGCGGGGCCTCTCTCACTGTGTGACCTGCTCTGCACACCTTCAGTGGAGCTCTAGCAGGCAAGCTTATCATCTATAAAGTGTGTTCTCTTGTTGTGCAGGTCATACGTAAAGGCTGGCTGACCATCAGCAACATCGGCATCATGAAGGGCGGGGCCAAAGAGTACTGGTTCATCCTGACGGCAGAGAGTCTGTCCTGGTTCAAGGATGAAGAGGTGAGTCTTCATACTCGCAGAATCGTGTGTTGAATAGAAAGGAGGGAAAAACAGGTGTGTGCTCAGAGTATTCTGTGTGTATTGCAGTCGCATAAACACTTAGCATCACATTTAATAAAATATTAAGCTTGTGTGAACGTTTACGCTGCGATGATGATTTAGAAACAGGCTTCATTCATCGTTGTTTCCATGAGCACAGAGAACAAACTGCTGCATGGAGAATACATCAAAATAAGTTTCATTTATTTAATCTGATCACTCAAAATAATGATGATGTTTGAGTTTAACCGCAACAACAGGTAAATCCAACTTTCTGCTGTAAAGCCTGACAGGATGACGGACACTCAGGTACACTCAGGTACACTCAGAAGGTAACACACGTGTTCACAGATGGATTTTAAACATTTATTTACATAATAATAAACGAGATGTTTGTGCAGGAAGTCTCACAGACATGAGCCGTAAGCGTGCGAAGACAGAACACAGCAGTACTTCGGTCGTGTCAGGTTTGTTAACACGCGTCTGAGCGTCACGGCGTGTGAGACGGGACGTCCAGAGAGAGCTCGGTGCTGGTGTCGTCGTCCTCCTGGTGTCTCTGTGTTCTGGTGTCAGTGGGGCTGCCATCTGTCTGCCTGTCTGTGCCTGCTGTACAGGAGCAGAAGGTCTGCACAGCAAGTGTAGACAGGCAGACACACCACAACAGTCTCATCCCGTCACAGCTAGGGTCATGGAAGAGGACAGGAAGTGAGGTCACGAGAGGGGCTTTAAATGTTACGGATAGAAACGGTGCAGAACAAGATGTTGTGGTTGAAATGAAGTCGGATGTTGTTTAGCAACACTTCAGATATAAACAGGATGTAGTTACAGAAAACGTGTTGGTTGTTGGTAACGTCTCTGAAACGTCTCGAACGCAGCGTCGAGATTTCAACTCAAACAGGGACTCTTCATCTTTAACCCCGTCTCTCTGTCTCAGGCCAGCTCACAGTTTGCTTTCCTCTCCTGCCACCTGGACCTGCACTGAGCCCCCCCCTTCCTCTGAGCCCCCCCCCCCTCCCCATTCGTCCCGCTCTGCGCTCACTCTCCCCCCTTTACTCCCCCTTTTCTTCCTCTGCTGGGAGTTGAGGCATTTGGAGCGGCTCACTCTGACACAGCTGGAGCTGCCCCAAGCCAAACTAACACACACACACACACACACACACACACACACACACACACACACACAGTGGGACAGACTTGTATATACAGTGTACAGTACACATGCAGAGTCAGATGTAAACAAATAGTGGAGACAAATATACAGTGAGACACACACACACACACACACACACACACACACTCTGCACATAAACACTGGATGGTTTGAACACAGTGTTCCCACACACAGCCCCCGGCATACACACACATTGTTATAGTTGAAAAAATCAGCTCACACACACACACACACACACACACACACACACACACACACACACACAGACGTGTAAATAAGGTCTGACCACATCAGAGCGACGCGCTGCAGATCACGATGACTCTGGGACGGACGACAGAGCGAGTGATTAACCCTCTCAGCGCTGCTGCTGCCTGATCAGCTGACAGGACGCCTGAGAGCAGAGTCAGTGAGCCGGACGATCACAGAGATCTGATCTGAAGCATCTCACACACTGTGGACTCTTCTGTTCTCCTCCCACCAACATCTTCTGTGACTCCTGAACCCCCCCCCCCCCTTTATGTTATTTTTTTTATTCTCCATTGCCTTACCCCCCCCCCCCCCCCCTCTGTGGTTGGCAGTCTCCCTGGGACTCTGCACATTCCTGGCTGGAAAATCTGAAGCTTTGTCCAAACACCAGCTTCCAAGATCTGCCCAGAGAAATCCCACATGGCTGTTTCTACACTGCAGACCTCCCCCTCCGACTCCCCCTCTCTCCTCCCCCACAGTCGCTCTCACAAATACTCCCATTTCCAACGTCCTCCATTTCCAGCCTGCCCTCTCCATCCCTGTCGCCTGCTTCTGCACACTCTTACGTCTGTTAGGAGCGTACGGCTCGTCTCTTTCTGCTCACAGGGACGTCGCGCTGAGAGAGCAGATCAACAGTTCAGAGTTTAACGTCCACAGCACACTGAGCAGACATACATTCCTGCACCCCCGACTGCCAGAGCTGAAGGAAAACAGATGGCTCATGCCTACACACTCAGCCTGTGTGTAGGTGTGTGTGTGAGGCCTGATCCAAGTCTCAGATACATTCGTCTATAAGAGGACGGGACGCAGCAGCTCTGATCTATGATGCTTCCAAACCACCCCGACACACACACACGAACAGAAGCATAATGTCTGCACACACTAACACACAGACGCACATGCAGAAACTCTGCAGAGTTTGATGCACTTTGACACAGTTGGTTTGGAGCGTGTGTGTGTGTGTGTGTGTGTGTGTGTGTGTAAAAGACGCTCAGTTTGTCTGAAACGTTTTTAAAGAAACTCTAAACTCTTGCTTGACGCTCGCCTTGAACGCAACACTCACCATTCACAGATAATTGAAGCTGCCAACTGCCACAAAATGGAGTCTCTTTCCTGCACTGAACACACAGTAGTGATGCAGTAAATAGTGTGTGCACACTTAAATGCATTTGCACCGTTCATGCACAATCATCAGAGAGTATTACAGCACAGAGTACATGCAGGTTTCCTGAAGCTCTCCCTTGCACAGTCTAACCAATGTGCAGACTACTGTACACCAGTAAGATCCTGAACAGGTAGTCTGAACACTGGGATGACGGAGCAGGACCCTGACTTCTCTCCTGGTCGGCCTCCTCTTCTCCCGCTCTGCTAACACTCCTGCATGCGGAGGGGAGTCGGGAAAAGTTTCCTCCAATATTTTCTTGGTTTTTATCCCGTGTCGGTGTCTGGTCGCAGGTCGAGGGGTCTCACACACTTCACACATGCTCTCCTGCGGGTGTCCCTCCTCCAGAGATGTTAGTGTTTGTTGAGTCGAGCGTCCGCAGGGCTGTGTCCGGCGTAGTATCCAGTCTTGACGTGGCACTTTCACTCATTCAGTTCAGGATCTGCGCGCTCACTCTGGAAAGGCGTGAGGAGACTCGGAGAGCGAGAGAAGGAGAGAGAGTCAGGGAGGAACTCAGCGGCCATATAAGGGTTGATGGGACCCATGGGGAATCAACTTTGGACCGGTCTGCAGTTTCTCCTCGTTTCTCCTGCACGCTCTCTCCTGCTCCTCTACTCTATCCACCTCTAACCCTCCTCTTCCTCATCTCTACTTTCTTTTTCTACCCCATCACAGCACTCTATCCTCCCTCCAGGCTCCGCCCCCTCTGTCTAAAGCGATCCCAGATGTTGCCGTACGAGCGCCAATCCCGTTCTGTCATTTTTTTTCAGCCTCTGTTACAGGAAGTGGGCCCCTTTGGAAAAAAAGGAAAGAGGGAACGAAGGAAGAGAGTCGTAGGGTTCAGGGGAGCACGGAGAGAGGGAAGACTGAAATCTGAAATGTCCCAACAGCTCACACACACACACACACACACACACACACACACACCATGCAGGGGCTTTAGGACTTCCTCTCGTGCAGCCATCTCTCTCTTCGTCACATTTCTCCCGCTCTTCACCTCCTACATTTCTGTTCTCATTTCTAAACTGTGTGGAAGCCCCCTCCTCGAAGGCTGGAGCGAGGGAGCGGGCCGTGGAGGAGAGACGGGGGGAGGGCTTCATTTTAGGAGAGATGTTGTGTTAGAGTTTGAGTCTGAGTAATGACTTTCACATGTGAGCCGGCCTCCCCTCCTTCCCTCTCGCCTCCTCTGTACCCGGCCTCCATACTGTCTGCGTCTCCTCCAACTCCTCTCTGTCGTTCACGAGTCCCTGCGGTGATGACAGACTGGAGACTTATGGCATCTCTCTCCTCCTCTGTGTGTCTCTGGCTGGTTAGTGTGTCGTTAATGTGAGTCGGTGTGACAGGCCGACACGTCGTCTGATATGAACTCAGATGCTCTCACGTCTCCTGCTGACATTTATTCCGCTCCAGTTTAACTCCCTCTCTCTCTCCATGAACATATTTACTATCACATATTTAACCTGAAGCCCCCGAGTCGCCCATCTGTGTTGTTTCCTCTGTGTGATGTCATATCTCACTCTGCATTCCTGCGTCAGTCGTTATCTCTGTGTGTTTCAGGAGAAGGAGAAGAAGTACATGCTCCCTCTGGACAACCTGAAGCTCAGAGACGTGGAGAAGGGCTTCATGTCCAGCAAGTTTCTCTTTGCTCTCTTCAACACAGAGCTAAGGTGTGTGTGTGTGTGTGTGTGTGTGTGTGTGTGTGTGTGTGTGTGTGTGTGTGAGTCAGAAAAGGGAGTTGTGTTCCTGTCACCTGCTCGCTGAAGGCTTAGTGATATTTTACGAGGGAGGAGGAAAGGGAGGAGGCGTCAGAGATGTCCTTCCTGTGACCTCTTCCTTTCAACTTTGACCCCTGAGCTGAGCGGACTTCCAGCGGGTGAAGCGGCGGGTGGAGTTTCACTGCGTGCCAGGCGGCTGAGGGCAGAGCTGGGGCCGAGTGTTTCTGTGTGTGTGAACCAGAGAAAGACAAAGGATCAGAGAGAGAGAGAGTGTTTAGAAGGCTGGCTGATTGTAGCAGAACATGTGGGCTTTGTTTATAATTCTGCTGCATTCAGACACACACACTGAGTGTGTGTGTGCGTGTGTGTACATGTGTGTGTGCAGACCACAGCATACCGACGGCAGGCTCATTAAGCAGCTAATCAAAGCCAGAGAGTTGGATCAGAGATGAGGCTGCTCTTGTTTGGAAAGAATTGCTCGACTCACCACAGAAAGGGGGGAGAGAGGAGTTGGACGGGCTGAGGGGGAGAAAGAGAGCGGGAGAGAGAGAGAGAGTATCAGAGCCACTGGCCAGGAATGTGTCAGACTCTGTCCGATGGCGCCCCCCTCCTTTCCTGCGTCCTCTCTGTTTCTCTTTCTCTGTTTGCGCGTGTGTGTGTGTGTGTGTGTGTGTGTGTGTGTGTGTGGCAGACACCGCAGTGGTTGTGTCTGACAGAAATCAAAACCTCAGGAAGGTCTTCACAGAGCAGTGGAGGCTCTGCAGGACATTCCTCAGGATGAGCGAGTCAGACTGTCCAGGAGAAGACAGAGTCGGTCTGAGCGACCAATCAGCTCAGAGCAGTTTGAACACACGATTGTGAGTGTCCTGATCCGACTGTAATAGCACTGTAGTATTGTCATGCTTGGCCCCGCTCCCCGTCTGTTAGCCACCACGCCCTGACTTATTAGCCTCACCCACCGAGTCCAGCACAATCTGCCGGCCCGGCTCTTCATCTCTCTGGTGCTAAACTCTGTCCTCTTCTTGTTTGCCTCTCGCTCTCTCACACACACTCCGAGCTTTCACATATTTGAGGTTGATCGTTCTGTGTTCTGAACGTGAGAAGGGAACAACAAAAGGAGGAAAGAAACAACGGAGTGATTAAAGAAAAATGTTTAACAGATGGGCCGCAGCTCCAGATCCTTCGCTGGTTTCTGACTCTGCTGCTCCACAGCCGGAGCGCAGAGACGGAGCGATGATGATGGAGGAGAGAGAGAGAGAGAGAGGAGATGGAGGGAGAGATGAACCCTGAGAAAACAGATGATGGAGATAAAGAGAGTGCAAAGCCGTCAGCGAGACATAAAGCTCTTTTATTTTGTGTGTCTGTGTCGTGCTGATGTTGTTCTTTCCTGAACATTTGTCGTGACATGATCCCGCACGTTAATGATGATACGACTGGCCCAACCTGAGAGATCCTCTTCACCTTTAAGGACCTGTATTCAGTCTCTCGTAGGATCATTTTACTCAAACCCATGAACTTGTTTTCCACCTGTATCAGAGATTTCCACCTGATCCAGGAACGAGACTCAGGTCAGCGAGTGCACCGTTTGAATAGGAGATTAACAAGCCTTAAATTAGAGCAGGCTGTCAAACACCTGGATCCCTGTTTGTACAGACTCTGAGTGTCTCCAGTAGATGTGTTCATCCTGCAGCAGTGAAACAGGCTGTAATGGCTGCAACATAATCCTTGATGGGTCAAAGGTCATCCACTAAAAGTTCTTGTTGTTTCCACTGACAGGCTCAGATTGTTATTCTAAGTGTGTGACAACATGACAGAAAGGATCCCTACAGAGATAGACCTTTTTGTTACAGAGGAAGATGATTGTTTTAACCACAAACAGACGTTACATCGCTCTCTGCACACACACCAGACTCCATTCAGAAAAACACTGATTTAACCTCACAGAACACAGGAGCTGCTGCATCAATCAGGGAGTCTGTTTGTGTTACTGTGTGATTGATAAATGTTGTGTTGGATCTGAACTAACCATTTAAATCTGCTTAGTCAGAGAATAACAAACAAACTTACTGATGGAGCCAGTTTTCAGGCCAGCTCGGTCTGCAGAAAAAATGAGACTTTTTTCAGTGGAGTTTGGTGACCTCGAAGAAAGCAGTGTGACATACTTTGACACATTGCAGCCCTCACTGCCTGGTTCACTGCTGCAGGCTGAAATAATCTGCTGGAAACCTTTCGTACATGTTCACCATTTAGAGCCCACAGTGTGTGCACATTTTGTCCAGGACTACACACAGTGGACCTCCCCTTTAAGGAGCCTTTTAGCCTCCAATATTAAATCAAACATGCAGCACAATAAATGATTTTACATGAAGGCGTTTTTGTGTTCTGTAGTGCAGACCACACAAAGACCCGTCGGAGCTCAAATCAGCCTAAAGCTCAGATCACACTGTTTCCTTCAACATCAGTTTGTCACGTGTTCATGGAAAGCAAGCCTTCCAATAACTTGAGATGTGAGTGAACTCAAACACAATAACTCCTCTGTGCTCTTTGTGCTTCCTTCGCTCTGATGTCGTCTTTAAAGTTCACTAACTGATAACAGCTGATTGGCATCGTATCAGAAGTGACAGCTCTGGAGAAAATGTGGTGATTAAACGTGTGACACAGCATGCGGCTCGGGCTGACCGTGTTTAAAGGCAACACTTTTACTTTTCCCCACTCGGAGCAGGACGCGTTTTATTTCCACTGAGAGTTTGACAGCACGACACGACGGTGAGAAAGCAGCTGTAACACGTCTTTACTCTGAGGTCGGGGTCGTAGTGGATCGCTCAGGGTCCATTACAACCTGAGCTGTAGTTTATTGGGCAAAGGAAGGAAACTGATGGCTCAGTCTTCACACACAACGCTTATTTCTACTTTGGAAAATGTGTTCTACCTGTCTTTGTTTGAGCTGTCTGACATGTGTGTGTGTGTGTGTGTGTGTGTGTGTGTGTGTGTGTGTGCGCAGGAACGTGTATAAGGACTACAGGAGTCTGGATTTGGCCTGCAGCTCTCAGGAGGAGCTGGACGGCTGGAAGGCGTCTCTGCTGCAGGCAGGAGTCTATCCTGAGAGAGTCCCCGTCAGTACACCTGTTTGCACCTCACCTTACCTGTGCTGTGTGCGCTAAAAGCATGTGCTAACCTTCAGCATCCATCACCCCCCTCACCCCTCTCCTCATGTTCCCCCTGCTCCCCTCCTTCCAGAGAGAGAGAGTCCCCCGCCCCTTCATCTCGCTCTGTCGTTGGCTCCTCACAGCAGCATTCTCAACCCATGATGTCACTGCAACATGTGTGTGTGTGTGTGTGTGTGTGTGTTCCAGTCTGTTTCTAATCAGTGGCTCCTCGTCCCTCACCAGCTCCCCCTTTTCTTTCTTCTGCCCTCTCCCCCTCACCTCCCTCCCTCCCTCCCTGCTCTCCCTGCTCCTCTCACAGCAGCTTCTCCTCCTCAAAGAAAGAAAGATGACAAGATATGAACACACGAGACGACTTTACTGCCGCACACATCTGCGTCAGCAGGAAGTCACTGCAGCATGTTACACTGCCCTGAATAAAACCTCCGGCCTGTGTGTGTGTGTGTGTGTGTGTGTGTGCGTGTGTGCGTGTGTGTGTGTGTGTGTGTGTGTGCGTGTGTGTGTGTGTGTACGTGTGTGTGTGTGTGTGCGTGTGTGTGTGTGTGTGTGTGCGTGTGTGTGTGTGTGTGCGTGTGTGTGTGTGCGTGTGTGTGTGTGTACGTGTGTGTGTGTGTGTGCGTGTGTGTACGTGTGTGTGTGTACGTGTGTGTGTGTGTGTGCGTGTGTGTGTGTGTGTGTGTGTGCGTGTGTGTGTGTGTGCGTGTGTGTGTGTGTGTGTACGTGTGTGTGTGTGTGTGTGTGTGTGTGTGTGTGTGTGTGTGTGCGTGTGTGTACGTGTGTGTGTGTACGTGTGTGTTTGCGTGTGTGTGTGTACGTGTGTGTGTGCGTGTGTGTGTGTGTGTGCGTGTGTGTGTGTGTGTGTGTACGTGTGTGTGTGTGTGCGTGTGTGTGTGTGTGTATGTGTGTGTGTGTGTACGTGTGTGTGCGTGTGTGTGTGTGTGTGTACGTGTGTGTGTGTACGTGTGTGTGTGTGTGCGTGTGTGTGTGTACGTGTGTGTGTGTGTGTGTGTGTGTACGTGTGTGCGTGTGTGTGTGTGCGTGTGCGTGTGTGTGTGTGTGTGTGTGTGTGTACGTGTGTGTGTGTGTGTGTGTGTGTACGTGTGTGTGTGTGTGTGTGTACGTGTGTGCGTGTGTGTGTGTGCGTGTGCGTGTGTGTGTGTGCGTGTGTGTGTGTGTGTGTACGTGTGTGTGTGTGTGCGTGTGTGTGTGTACGTGTGTGTGTGTGTGTGTGTGTGTGTACGTGTGTGCGTGTGTGTGTGTGCGTGTGTGTGTGTGTGTGCGTGTGTGTGTGTGTGTGTACGTGTGTGTGTGTACGTGTGTGTGTGTGTGTGTGTGTGTGTGTGTGTGTGTGTGTGTACGTGTGTGTGTGTGTGTACGTGTGTGTGTGTGTGTGTGTGTGCGTGTGTACGTGTGTGTGTGTACGTGTGTGTGTGTGTGTGTACGTGTGTGTGTGTGTGTGTGTGTACGTGTGTGTGTGTGTGTGTGTGTGTGTGTACGTGTGTGTGTGTGTGTACGTGTGTGTGTGCGTGTGTGTGTGTGTGTGTGCGTGCCTGCCTCCCTCAGGTGGACGAGCAGGAGAACGGAGCTCCTGAGAACTTCACAGACCCTCAGCTGGAGCGACAGGTGGAGACGATCCGCAGCCTGGTCGACTCCTACATGAGCATCATCTATAAGACGGTCAAAGACTTGATGCCAAAGACCATCATGCACCTGATGGTGAACAACGTGAGCCACACGCAGCGCGCTGATCACGCCCGTCTTTCTTTAACTCTAATGTCTGTGTTGGTGCTGAATGAAGTGGAAGCTTCCTCCGTGCTGCTACACTGACAGAAAACCTGAGTTCTCCTGCTTGTGGAGCCGTGCTGGCAGTGCCTACATGTCCCATGATGCAGCTGCAGCCTCACTCTGCTGCATTTCTTGAGCCGTGTACTTTGGCTTGCATAATCCATGGATCCATGGATCCATGGATCCATGGATCCGAGGCCGGCTGGGATTAGCAGCAGGCTAAATCATTCAGTCCACACGTCTCTCTCTCTCCAGAGATGGAACGTGCTTTAGAGTTTCAGTTGGATCTCTCAAGGTGACCCCAAGAGCCTTTCTAGTCATCTGAGCACACAACCACGACATGGCACATTAACCCTTTCACACACACATTCATGCAGGGATTGAGTTCCATGCAAAGGAACTGATTGGCTAATCATTTACACACCGCAGGCTGTGCCTCCAGGGGCAGTTTGGGGTTCAGGATGATGCCAAGGTTACTTTGAGATGCAGACAGGAGGAGCTGGGAATCGAACAGCCAACTTTCTTTTGGCTGACCGACTCCAGCTCTGAGCCACTGCGGCCAACTGTGTAATGGCCAAGTAGGAGCTCCAGCACCTCGCCCGGACGAGGGAAACCAGTGCTCCCCCTGGAGACGGACCTGGAAGAGGAGGTCTGCTGTGAGCGTCCGTTGGAACTGACCCGTAGGGCTCGACTGGACTCAATGAAATACACAGACCTGCCGACCCGTAGGCATTGGGGTCGGCTGCATAGCAGGCATCAGAAAAGGTCAGGGCACCGGAGCGTGCTGACCTTCTGCATCCCTCACTGGTATAGGGATGTAGCTGGAACAAATCTGTCCACATATCCAGTCAGCTCAAACTCTGTCAGATGTCTCCTCGTCCATTTATCTGCTCAGATTTTGTAGTTTTGTAGCCAGTTTGCAATAAAAGCTGAGCTGAAATCATCTGTAGTTCTTTAAGGATGAGAAGTATGCAGATTCTGCTGCTGCTCCGAGCTGCAGAGACAGTGGGACAGTGAGACAGTGGGACAGTGAGACAGTGGGACAGTGAGACAGTGAGACAGTGGGACAGTGAGACAGTGGGACAGTGAGACAGTGAGACAGTGAGACAGTGGGACAGTGAGACAGTGAGACAGGGATGTTTCACTGTTATTGCTCCTTGCTGTTCTTGTCTGTACCGGGATGGAAGCGGGGGCTAGGAGATAGTAGCAGAGCCCAGTGACATCTGGGACAGAGCTGTTTGTGACACTGATGCTGCTGCTCACACGTTTCACCTCTTCACCTTCGTCTCTAAACCTTTGTGGAGTGAATTTGTTGGGCATTAATGTTCCTCCTCCTTCTGTAAGTCGGACACAGGATCTGTATTCTTGGTTTTCGACACTGGAAACAATCTGAGCTCGTCCCAGTGACGTGAGAAGCCTTCAGAATAACACAGATCTTTACCATGGTTACGATCTCGTCTGATCAGAGCAGACTCTTTACAGACGTATAATCCGTGTGTATAACGTGTGTATAACGTGTGTATAACGTGTGTATAACGTGTGTATAACGTGTGTATAACCCTGCCTGTGTGCAGGTGAAGGAGTTCATCAGCTCCGAGCTCCTGGCTCAGCTCTACGCTCTGGGAGAAGGAGCCGCTCTGATGGATGAGTCACCGGAGCAGCAGCAGCACCGGGAGGAGGTGCTCTGCAAACACACTGCCCTGAAGGAGGCGCTGTCTGTCATCGGACAGATCTCCACCTCCACCTGCACCACCCCTCTGCCCCCACCTGTGGACTCCTCCTGGATCCAGCCCTCCAGGTACACGCACACACACACACACACACACACACACACACACACACACACACACACACAGATAACAGTGACTCCTGTCACCTCCGCTCCTCTTCTCCTCCCAGCGTCCCTCCGCAGAAGTCGGTGACCAGCAGTAGACCTGTGGGTCGAGGCCACGCCCCCTCTGCTCCTCGGGCGCCCCCCCACACTGGACCCTCTGCCCCCTCAAGCACTGACATCCATCAGCAGCTCACCAGACAACCCCACCGCCCTCCACCCAGCGTGCCGAGGTGACTCTGAACCACACAAACACATCCTGAATGTGACCTGATACACTGTGATCACCTCCACACACACACACACACACACACACACACACACAGGCAGCGCGGGGGCAGAGGGAGTTGATATTTGAGCTGGGTGGGGGTCTGCTGGAAAATGTGTTTCTCATATAGTGTTTCCCATCAGCCCCGGCAGTCAGGACTCCTCTGTGAGCAGCCAGAGACAACAGGCCGAGCTCCTCCTCTCCTCCTTCATCCCCCTCTCCTCCTCTTCCTCCTGCATGCATTTGTTTTATTGCCGTCCCCAGTTTCCCTCATGCAGTAACCGTTATTTTTCCTTCTTCTTTCTCTCGTACGTTTCTTCTCCTCTCCTCTGTCACGGTTCCTCCCCTGCTCTTGGCCCGTCTCTCCTCTCTCTCTCTGCCTCATTTCCTCTCTGCTCTCCAACGGGTCTTTAGGTTCTTTCCCCGTACAGACTCCTTCTTTCCTTTCCTGACTCTTTCCATCCAACCCTGTGCCCCTTTTCCTTACTTCCCTTCTGCCCCCGACACAGGGCATCAGGGCACTTCTATCAGTCTATTTATTCTCATCATTATAAAGTCCGTCCACACTGCAGCCCATAAGCTGTGTGACAGTCAGAGTGTGTGGCATAGAGGTACATTAAGAAATGAGGCCAAATAAAGACGTGTGTTATCTTGTGAGCTCCGTGTTTGTTCTTCTGAAAGCAAGCTGTGCTGCAGTCACAACCGTTCTTACCGTTAAATATCTGCATTTGAATGGACAAACGAAGCTTCAGTCTGACTGGCTAATAACCTGGAGTAGATAATGATGAGGAGGGATCATAGACTGTATATAAGAAGTGGGCGTGGTTGTGGAGCCTGGAGTTTGTGTCAGGATGAGCCAGAAGTGTTGAAGCTGAAGAGGAGCGAGGCGGTTATCAGAGTTATACAAGTCTGTGCTCGTGGATTATTCATTAGGACAGACACAGAGAGCTGCTCATCAGTGCTAACATCTAAAAACAATAAGTGTAAACAGTGTGTGAGACGTGTTGGACGGTCTGTTGGTCCAATAAAGCGCACACACAGATTATCTGTCTGATATTAACATGAACAAATCTCCAAAAGGCTCCAACAGCACAAACACGGCCCAGAGGTTAAAGCTGCAGCGGGTAAGACGGAGACGAGAGCCGACTTTGCTTCAAAATTTGAAAGATCATAACCTCCAGGCCCCTCCCCCTCTCTCTCCGCGGCGCTCAGTCCTGCCTCAGAAGCCCTCCCTGCAGAGGAGGCTGTCATGTGCGGGCAGGCTAGTAACCACGGCAACTGAAGGAGCCAGGTATACAACGTGGCGGACACACCGGTAAAAGCGTGACACGACAACAAAAGCAGCCGTTGTATTACACCACCAACACTATGGAAGCAGAGACACATCACACCAGAGGAAATCAGAGTTTCTGCTGTGACGGTAATCTACAGCTAATTCTATTTAACAGAACCAGCAGCGCTTAGCTTGCTAACAGAGACTGTGGATAAAACAGAGCCAGCTCAGCAGTAACTCACTGATGTTGAGCACATTTAGCCGTGAGAGCACAGGCACACAGAGCTATCAGGAGAAAGTCTGACACGGTCACACTGCCTGGACACGTCTGAGAAATGTTCAGCCACACCGCCATGAAACAACGCTGAACAGCAGCCGCAGCAGGAACAAGCGTTAGCCCGACTGCAACACCAACTTAACACAGCGTCACAGTAACCGCAGACATCTGAGCAATGTGAAACAAACACAGCAGAAATGAAGCTGGGGTAATTACCTGTGGAGCAGACCTGTCTAACTCGGCATCGCTTTTTGATCCTCTCAGCTCCCCTAGCTCTCTCCACCTCAGAAACGCCGCTCTGATGTTTACTCTGTTTCGTGTCTGTCTCGGTCCGACTCGTTCTCTTTAGCTTGCTTCTCCTCATGTCTCGTCTTCGCTGTAACGCTCTTTGTAGTGTCAGCCTCGTTGGCAGTGGAGGGACGGGCACTTTGTTCCTTCCTGGTGGTTGTTTTTCAGCCTTTGTGGACACAAACCGGCTCACGCTGCGCACGCTGAACAAATTGAGCTTGACCGTGTGAGCGTGCGCGGAGGAGTGGTGCTGCGCAGCGTGTGATTGACAGCAGCCTGAGAGACTGCTCGGCTCTGATTGGTTGTTGTGTTTCGGGAGCGTTGGAGTCTTACAAATGCCAGGAGCAGCAGGAGGAGGAGCCAGAGGAACATGATTATCTCTCTCATGTATGACTGCATGTTTAAAGTGACAGTCTGAGCAAAGATGACATAAAGTTAGTTTTAATAATGTGACCTGCTGCAGCTTTAAGTTCAGTGACTGAAGAAGCTGCTGTGACACAGCAGAGCAGAATACTCGAACAACACAACATCTAATGAGACACTACATGTGATATAATGAAACAGTCTGTTTAAATGAAGTTTGTGTTCTGTTTATGATTTAATATCACGTTGAAACAGCGATGTGATCTTCTCTGCAGGAGGAATCCTCCAGCCATCCCAAGTGTGAAATAACCGACCCTCTTGCTCAGAACTCCATTACCCATCTGCCCCGGCTGAAGCTGACCTGCGTGATGTGTAATCCAGCTGCGGCTCGATGCTCCTCCGAGAGTCTGCAGGATCCACTGATTCTGTTTTCTCCATCAGATGGACCGTGGCTGCTGGAATGTTCTGACTGTCTGACTCTCCTCCTGCCTGAACGTTGTGTACATAAATACAGACTTATATCCAGAGAACACACATGCACTATTTTTACTGTTTGGGAATAAACAGGTATTTTATTTTTCAACATTTATCCTGATTTGTTTTTTTTAGGTTTGGAATGAAAAAATGTTTCTACTGCAGATCCTTAAAATGATTTGATGTCAGACAAAGCTTCACCTGCTGCTCTGAGTGAATATAGATGACACATCATCGCACACGTTTGTACTTCAAAGTTCATAACCTGTGGGTATGCACACCTGAGGGTAAGAAAGGTTGAGATGTAGTGAGCAAAGGGGATGATTTAATATTCCTTACAGAGCAGTGATGTAAATCACAATCATGTTGTCTTCCTCCTGACAACATGTGTGGCTCTCCAGTCTACACTTTATACAGTTTATTTATAATATCTTAGCTTTAACTGTCAGTGATGTGGCCGACACATTTATCAACACCAATGTTTTCAGGGTTCCACCTCTCGTCCCGTTTGGAGCTGTGGTAGGGAACCTCTGCAGAGACAAAGTGTAGTGGGAGGGCCATCGTTGGACAGTAGCTCTGTAGCGTTAGCTTGTGGAAGACTCTGCTCATGCTCAGAGCGCAGGCAGGAAGGCAGGTTATTACAGACCTGCAGCAGCTGAAGAGTCCAGATTTCTTTTTTTAGCATTTGATTCACTGATTTCTGTTTGAATTAAAAAATATCATTTCAACTAATATATATAGTTTAAAAAAAGGGTCAGCATCAGATGCTTGTTGAGTCTCAGAGCTCTGCAGGACAAATTCTCTAAGACTATGTTTTATAAAATGGAATCAGCATAACGCTGCCTTATGGACAACACGTACACGGATGCTGATATAAAAGCACGTTTGATTCATCAGCCCAGATGTGTAACTCTCATCCCTGTTTTCTCTGAAGTATCATTCATTTAATGCTCAGCTCAGTTTTCATTAGAGACCATTCAGCTTCACACGAATCAACTTAATGTTTCATATGAAATGCTAATAATGTTTCCCAGTTTCAGATGACGTGTTATTTTAACCCTATCTACCACTATTTACGGCCCCTCTGCTGCCGTACACTGTGACGTCACGTAACTATGACGCAGCTCCGTGTCTCTTGACGCGCGGTTCTCTGAGCAGCGGGGTGCCGCACACCTTCAGCCCGACTGAACTGAGTTAGACTCGGACCTCTCTGCTGCTAAATGGCGCCTCATCAACAGAGCGAGCTGAAGAGAAAACCAACGGAGAGACTCGGAAGCAAGAAGCCGGGAGAAGGAGAGGTGAAGGTACGACACCTAGCGGCCGACACACACACTGGCAGGCAGCTGGAGGCGCGCTCTGGTCCTGAATCATCGCATATTTGATTCCTTATTCACGGCTTAACGCGGTCACAGGGCGGGTCTGCTGAAGGAACCCATGTTTTCTGTTTACATGAGAGAAGAAAAGCGGATGTGAACACATGAGCCGTCAGCCGATGTTACCGTTATTATACAAAAACTTCATTATGAACATAAACAGAAGCTCCAACACTTCCAGCACCTGAACACAGAACACATGTTCATTATTGTAATGAACCGTTATTTTTTCTCTTTCTTATCTAATCAGGTAATCTGTACCAATCTGCGTGACTTTTCACGCTGTGTATCACTCCGCCTCGGCCCCGTGTCCTGAACACTGTTAACTTTCCAGCAGACAGTCTGTCTACATTAATCAGGCTGGTACCTCTGAATCACACAGCAGGCTCTTATTTCACTGGTGGATGATCAATGAAAACAAACAGGTCTGTTTGATCTGGTGTAAATGTTCATGATAAAAAACAGCTGATCCGTCAACACAGAGTGCAGGAGGATGTTTGGGTTGCTCGGCAACAAGAGCCCAGTTACAGTTCAGTTGTGGAACTAGTTGAGTTGGTGGAGCAACAACTAAAATCTGTTGATTGTTACAACAGTTAAAGCTTTATCACACTGGAGGTTGTGATTCATCAGCCCCGTGCCTGCAGGAACATCAGGCCCTCTCATGATATTGCTAAGTTGTCTTATCTTACAGCACTTCTTAAGTTAACAAAGTGCTTCAACAAATTTCTCATGAATTAAAACAATAAAAATGAAAAAAGATTCACACAGAGATTTATATTTAACAAACTGGATTTCAGTTTTTGGGGCCCGGCTGTGAAAGCCCAAATAAAGACACGGACAGCCCTAACACATTCATGTGTGAACACATGAATCAGAATCAGTGTTTATGTAGGTTCACACACACAAGGAAGTTGTTTTGGTGATTTTGGTGCAGAACAATTAACACAGAGCTAGAATAAAATTAAGTAAAAGACTTAAATAGAATAAAAATATAAAAAGCAATACACATAATACAAATAGTATAAAATATGTACAACAGGTGTGATTAAAAACTGTACAGGTGTGCCTGTGTCCTGGCTGATGATCTGACTCTACAAACCACAGCTGAGGGACCTTCAGTTTCTCAGTCTGTTGGCTATAATGAAATAAGAGTCATCACTATCAATACATCTGAGGCTTCAACATCTTTATTAGTGTATCAAACTGTGATCCAGGTTAAAACCACCTTCTGGTTATCCTTTATTTATTTTATCAAATAACATCCAGTTCTTAAAAACCCTCAAAAACATTCATTTGTACTTCCATAGACACACACACACACACACACACACACACACACACACACACACACACACACACACACACACGACAAGAGATCATTAAAACATCACTGATATCACGATTATGATCAGACTGTGTGCAGGTTTTAAAGTCAGCGTTACGCTCATCTTCTCTGTGGAGAAAAACAAGGTGTCATGGCCGTCCAGGCAGGTGTGTCAGTTTCAGTCAGTGTCAGTTTGGTCATACAGCACCAACATAACACTGCAGAAAGTCACTCATAAAACTCTGTCGGCTCACACCTTCAGTGTGAACTCGCTCTGTCAGTGCTGCAGGTGGCTGAGGTCCTCGTGGATCTCGGCCTCGTCCCAGGGTCCTTGGATGTTGTCTTTGTGCCTCTGCAGACGCACTAACAGCAGGGGGCACAGCAGTGTCACACTCCCTAAGGCCAGGGCCAAGAGTACAGCGCCCCCTGGTGACTGAGACCCAAGACCCCCCACCCCTCCGACACACACCCCCACACACACGCCTGTGAAGTGTCTGGGGGCGTTCTCCCTCAGCCTCTGCAGCAAGCAGGGCCACAGCGCGAACACCTCGAGGGCACAGCTGAGCATGGCGAAGGTGTGCAGAGCTCCAGGTAACCTGGAGGCCAAACACACCGAGGCGAACAGGGCTGCATTCAGCGACAGGCTGCCCGGGGGGGAGGGGTGGGCGTAGGGGAAGGACACCAGGTGGGCGAGCAGCATCACAGCAGACATGGCGTACACGGTGTCGGTGCTGACCGACTCTGTGAGCGTCTTTAGAACAGGAGAGAAGCCAAAGGTGAAGGAGAGAAAGATAGCAGCGCTCTGCAGGTCAGCCAGGCGAGTCCGAGGCTCACAGCCGGACTCGACCGGAGACGTCAGCGCTTGGTACAGTCCGTAACCCAGCAGGGCGCAGACCAGGCTGCTCCACAGGAGAGTCTCAGGGGACAGCAGACCCTGAGAGGGAGCAGAGAGGAGGATCAGATACGACCGAGGTGTGCTCCATGAGAACCGCAGATGATAATAATAATGACTATTTATATAGCACTTAAAAACAAACAAACAATGTGCTTGCTTTCCATAAAACAACAATAAAATTAACTAAAATAATAATATATTTATATAATATAAAACTACAAAAATGATGGTGTATATATATGAGGCAGGCAGGTACAACTAAAAACACATGAACAGAGATACAAATGTTGGATAAAATATAAAAAATTGGATGATAAGAAAGATTCACACAAAACACAGTGTAAAAGTGTGTTTTTAGAAGCTGCTGAAGATGAAAGTGATTTGCAGGCACAGGTGACCTGACAAAGAAGGTACAGCCAACTTTCTGGAGTCTGGACTGTGGAACCAAAATGAAGGTCCATGCTGGAGGATCTCAGGTTGTGACTTGGCTTAAACAGTTCAAATGTCAGAATTGTAGCTAAGAGTGAGACCTTTCTGTGCCATTCAAAGTGCTGAATAAAATCATTTCTAAATCGTACAGGTATCCAGTGCAGGTGTGCTTAGAAAGGTGTAATATGGTAATATTCCTGCTGCAGCATTTCGGTCTTTAATGTATGACCTCTGCCTGTGCAAAGAGAGCTGCAGTTTCTAGATCACATCAAATAAAGTCATGGAGATGCTCTGAAGCTCTACCTGCTCCATGTAGAGCCACAGGGAGATAAAAATGGCCACACAGGACAGCTGCTGTCCCACAAAGCCGGCCTCCTTCACCACGGCCCAGTACCGGTACTGTCTGATTCCCTCGTTCCTCCGTAACTCCTCCAGGAACCTCTGGTCCACGTAGTTATCTGGGAACGGCTGGTGCTCCCACAGAACCTTCCGCCAGGGCACAGCTGGACCCGGAGCCCCATCTGGCCCCATCACCCTGAACATACATACACATACACACACACACACACACACACACACACACACACACACACACACATACATTTATTGCACATTTATTGTAAAACGAGTATCTTGAAAATAAAAAAATAGGCAGCGGCATCTTTACGTGTATTGGTGAGTGTATAAAGTAAAGCTGTGTGTAACTAAATTACCACAAATCAAATCTATTGCAATTGTTTTCTGGTGTAAAGAACTGCACACAGTCAATAGTTTATTTTATACACCTGTCAGACGTCATTCACCTGAACACAGGGAGCTTGAATTATCTCATCACTATCTCTAGCATTGAAGCTAATGAGCTAACGCTGTCTGTCCCGTGATGTTTTTTGCTTGTATTGAAGTTCATTAACTGTTCTAACAGTGTATTAACAGACTTCATCATACTGTTAGTGCTGGTTTGCTGTCAGCTGATCGGGTCTAATCTGTGGACTGGTTTGACACTTGGCCGGCGCTGCTAACATGAAACTACGGCTACTTCCGGCTTTGACTCAACAATAAAACATACATTTGTGATTTAAACGTGTGTCAATAAACCTTAATATGTTGACGAAATGTTAACAGTCTTTAAAAACTAGTTATTCCACCTACCTGGAGGTCGATTGTGTTCAGCTCCGATGCTACAACCTCAACATGTCATTCACCCGGAAGTGAATAACTGCGTCAGCGCTCACAGCGCCCCCGGCTGGTGGACGTCAACAACTGTTTGTCAAATTCGTACTGATGATAACTTTTCTTTATTATTATTATTAAACAAGATTAAAGTTCAAACATTGATGCATTTCTCAATAATCAAAATCGTTAATTGGATGTAAAAATATACTGAAGACAGAACCATAAAAATAAATCGATAAAATAATAAAAAATAAGAATTAAAAACCATCAATCACACAAGAAATTAAACTCCTTTAACAGAGTGGAAGTCCGACTCAAGTATAATGAACAAGTCTAATAAAGGAAAGTGCTTCTGGGCCTTTCTGTCCATCATGCATCGGAGAGATTTTGCAATTATCCGTTGACATTTGGTTGAACTTTTAAATGTCTTTTCCTGTTTCTCTGACAGGTGTCTGTGTTGAACATCTGTGGCCCCTTCTTAACACCAGCCAACTCGCAGCCTTACATGTCTGCTAACAGGTGGTAGAACCTTCCAAAATATAACTATTCTCATGACGTTGAAGGTTTGTGTCACTTTCAATAAAATGATCAATTGTCTGTGAATAAGCAGCATCCCAATGCAGAGACGACAGTACACGGTGAGCTTTGTGAAGACTCAGGCAGCTGGACAACCTGTCAGCTCAAGCTCAGGGCCAAACGGACCAAAAACACAGAGCAGCATGGTAAACTCTGCAGCACAAATAAAACACCTCACACCTCCTTAAATAATCACACTCAGAAATGTGATTTTAAAACTCTATTTGTGATTGTTTGAGTGTATTTTGTTTAATATTCAACTGTTTTATTGAATCTATTTAAATTAATGTAGGGCTTTTCACACAACTGTTATCTATTACACCTTAATCTTCTTAATTTATCCATCAAATGATCTCCCTTGATTGGAGGATTTTTATTGAGTAAATCTTGGTATTTCCTGTTTTCGTTGGTTTGCCTTGTTCCACATCCACATGTAGTCATGCTTACATGTCTCTTATATCTCTGCCTCAAGCTGCAGACAGGATCCTGTTTGAACAAAGAGAGTGTTTCCAGATCTAATGGATCCTCCACACAGCGTCTGATTGGCCCGTAAGTGTCATGAATCAAACTGTAACACTGTGAAAGAGAAATGATGAACAAAACCTCTTCCTGTCCTTTCAGTCCTCCTTGGCTGCGGCCGCGTTGTTTAGCAGGCATCTCAGCTTCTGCACTGAAGGAGTGTCTCACCATCAGGTCGCTGCAGCGCCAGAACAAAGCAGCAGAGAGTCAGTGTTTTGGTCTCACCTGATTCACCTGAGCAGCTGCATGCGTGAGGGAGTCCTCGCTCTCATGCAGCTCAACGTCTCCACAAACAGTAAAACAACAGAACACTAAGGTCAGAAAATGTGTTGTTTTATTTGTACACATTTACAACTACAGGACATTAGTAGAATAAATATCTTATAATGTTCTCTCTGACCGTCTGCTGCATCAGGGCTGAGAGGTTATTCATCCAACACAGTGTGGCTGTTCAATCAGAAACTACTTAAACATCAGTAACTCAAAAATATGTTTAAAATACAGGGCCGGCAGAATTCACCCCCCCTTAAAGCTTTCTTACCGTTTCACAAACGAGCAGTCCAAAGAGCAGACGTCTGTATGAACCTGGCACATTTTAAACAGTCCGTTAGTCAGGGACAGCAGGGCAGCAGCGCCTGTTAAACTTTCATTTGTTCATGATTTTGTACTTTTCTGTGCTGGTCATAATCACTTCACTAAACCCGGTGAAGTCTATTTTAATTTGCAGATGTCACGCGACAAAACATGGAAAAAAGGGGATGAATAATTATTTAAGGCATGGGATTTGTAGTTCATCACTTACTTCCAGACTTTCATCATACAGCACTTAAATTATATTCTGGATACACAGTGAGATCAGGAGGGACACAGGGTGGCAGGTGGCTCTTAAACTGAGGCAGACGATGAGGCATTTCTACTAGGAACCCAAATACTTTAAATATTGTGGCACAAACGTCTCATAATAAAAATCAGACTGCTCAAAGGTCGGTTTCACAGCCCGTCCAACATGAAGCTGGTAAATCATGAATTCATGTGCTCCCTGTAACTTTGTCTTACAGTACAGGGCAGACTCAGAACATGGCAGCATGGAGCCTCCAGCTGAGTAGTTGAATAGTAGTAGTGAATAGCTTACAAGCATCCAATGAGAGAAAAGCTTCACTCACAGATCAGGACACTTTGCAGATAATCCCACAAAAACATACTTTAAATTATGCTCCAAGAATAATAAAAACAGATGTTGTTCTGCGGCGTCAGAGGCAGTGCAATGATCACATGTCAGTTTGTAATGATGGCCAGTAACATGAATATCAAACATAATACACAGAAACATTAAAAAGACACTGACAGAACGTTAGTGAGCGGCTCGTGCACACTGAGCAGATCAGTGCACCCGTGCAGAAGTGGTAATGACCTTCCAGGTGTCAGGAGGATAGAAATAGACTCGCGTCACCAGAGAGACGGGCAGCTCAACATCTTCACACAGAAGGTGGCTGTAAGCAGACACCCCCCACACACCTCCTCTGCCCCTCCGCCACCCAACCCAGCAGGCGTGAGGCGGGGCTGCCGGCCATTCAGGGTACGACACCACCAGTCATGGCTGAGGAGAGCGGGGCACAAGTTTACTCTTCTACTACTTCAGGTGCCTTTAGAACAGCGTCAGCAGCGTTAGCAGCATTAGCATCGTTAGCCCCACCTGAACACCTGACTCTTTGGTGTGGCATCAGTGAAATCGGACTCTCTGTTAGAGATGTTCTGATACCGATTGTGAAACCTAGGCTTTAGCTTTGGCTGATACAGAGCGCCCTGTGATACTAACATGATAAAAACAGAGATGTTGTTAATACTGTTCTTCAGCTGTAGGCTGCATTACTGTAGGCTTCCTGTATGTATATATATATATATGCATCACTGCTTCAGGCCTGGCTCAGAACACTGAAGGGATCCTAACCCTGAGTCAAGCTAAGCACCTAAAACAAGCTAGGTGAACGTTAGCATCAGCTCGGCGCGCGGCCCCTCCTGACGTCCTGCGTCCGCCAGAGTCAAGAAGCGGGATTTTTAGTACGAAGCTTCTTTATTTTGTTTTCACTTGTTATAATGATCCTAACTTTATTTTTTTTAAACTAAGCCTCGAATGTGTGATGGGAACACATTTTGCTAGCTTTGACTAACACTTTACTCTCCGTTAGCAGTCACTGTTTCACTTAACGGCTTTAAAACGTTGCAGCTGCTAAAGTAGATGTAAAGTAGAGCCGTGTGTTAATGCTGATTAGTTTTTCGTGGCAGCCATAATATATATTATTGCTGTGTGAGAAACGAGTTGTATTTTTGTGAGGCTAATAAAATACTGTATCACATCTGTGCATTAACTGGCGTACTCATCTACACCTGACGGGCTGCACCGAGGCGTTTCTAAGGCTGGTTTCGGTATCAGAACAACTCTTCTCTCCAGGAACAACAACGACAGCAAAGGAAGAAATATTCAAAGGCCTCACAGACTGAAAAAACCCACGAAGGCGTCTCAGTAACACACAAAGGAACACTTGAGAGGAAGACACTGACAGACTGTCCCACGCCTGTTTGGCAGAAATAAATTCTTCACACAGTTTTTCATTTCTTCATCGAGTTTAGCTCAAATAAAAACATGTCCAAAGAAAAAAGGACATTTTGGCAGCTGGCTTGTAACTTTAGGCTCTGTTAGAAAAATAGTCACATCATAAACATGCTTGTTTTGTCACTTTGTGGGAGGAATTACAGCAGCTAGGGAGGACTAGAAAACATGTACAAGAGAGACAAAGAGACTGAGTTTGCAGAGTGAACCAGGGACTCGGGCCGTCCCTTTGACTCCACAGGACTGAGGAGAGCAACAATAGTGGTGACTTTATTATTAAGAACGTCCAAATGTCAGTTTGTGTATGTGTGCGTGCGTATCTGAGAATTACATCTTGTCTTAAAGTCAGGAGATCTGCTGAGAAACAATCCCAGGTGTGTCTGTCGGCAGGTGCGTTAGTCTCTCTCTCTCTCTCTCTCTCTCTCTCTCTCTCTCTGTCCCTCCATGTCGGGCGGGGTTATGTACGGATTTTCCTCTTATCTTCAAACAGCGAGCGCACCAGGTAGACCTGAACCGCTGATACCAACATCATAGCAATCATATTTATCACCGACCAGAAGTTCACACGGTCGAAGTTACTCTCCTGGAGGTTTCTGTCGCGAGCCTCGAACGCCCGCAGCACCGTCTGGATCTGCACGCTCTTCCCCAGACGAGCCTTCACGTTGTTGATGGCGTCCTGAGGGAGACGAGACAGCGGTTAGAAGAATTCACGACTACACGGTTCCTGTTAGACACACTGTTCAGACTGCCAGCACAAACCGGACTGATTGTAGAAAGTCTGAGCTGGGAATGATGCTGATTAGATACAAGACACATGTGGAGGTGGTTTGAATTGTGACTGATTCACGGTGTAAAAAGCCTTCTCAGCCTTCTCCGTGCTTGTACTGATGATGATGGAGGGGTTTGCTCTGTGGTTTGACTCACTGGTTTGACTCTCTGGAGTGTGAAATGATTTTGCTTCCATGTTCCAGCGTACATACTTAGTGTCAGAATCAGACTGGGCGAACACATAGGAGGTGATGGCCTCCGGTTTATATTGCTCTCAGTGTTCAGACACACAAAGACGTATGCTTGGAAATACGACGACAAGCTCGACACAGTCAAACAACATTATACCAGGTCTACGCCTGCGTCTTACCACAGCAACCCGTGCAGACAGGTTGGTGATGTCTGGACGAGGAAATCCAATCTGATTAGTTGCAAATACAGAGCGATCAGAAAGATCTGATGTCGGAGACAAATCAGCTGAGATCTCTTTGGGCGGGTTTGATTTTGTAAACAAAGCAGCTCCATCATGTTTCTTCCTCTAAGAGAAAACTTCTTCCTGCACAGCTGGAACATTCATTTCCTGTCTTTGAAATGATGCCTGAGTGACCTATGACACAGATGAAGTCCGTTTCTGGTGAGGGGTGGTGCAGGCTGCTGTACTGCAGGCTGAAACAATTGGCTGCCCTCGGCCAATAGGTGACAGTTCATGCCTTGGTCTATTCTTGTGACACTCTCCTTGTGACTACCTCAGGGTTTTTCCATGTGCACGTGCTGCAGTGGTGACACTGTCTCAGTTTCAGCATCACAGCAGGAGGCAGCCTGGTCCTCCTGGATAGTAACGCCAACCCCTGAAAACTGTCCAGCCTCTTGTGTCTGTGCTTTTGGAGCTTCTACATGAATCTGTTCAGAGTTCAGTTTCACAGCTGTCTTCCTGTTTGGACTTTCATACATACAAGATACTGCTGAGCAAAATAGACATTTGCTAACAAACAAAACACCCACGCTCAGACAAAAAGTCCACTTATTTATTGTGCCCACGATAAATTGGATGACGTCTTTATCTGTGAGCGCTGAGTTTTGTTTGTGTGCTGTGAATCTTCTATCGTATAAAAGTGTTGGAGCTAAGCTGCTGTGTTCCACATGTTATAGTCAGAACATCTCCTGCTGTTGCTGCTACACAGAAAGAATTTCCTCTGGCTGACCTGTGGGATGCAATGAGGTGTGTTTGTCACCAAATGAATGGAACTTTATAAAATAAAGTTTTATTATTCTTAAACTAAAGCAAGTCTAATCAACCAAATACGGACGGCTGTGCTGCGTTACATCAGTTTTAGAATATCAGGGGGAACAATAAAAACAGAAACATTCACAGTGAGGTGATGAGAGCTGCAGGTGATGTCTCTGACTGTGATCTGACACCTCCAACACATCTACACCTTGCTGTGCTCTGCAGGAAAATACACTCACACCATGCCAGAACAGCTCCACAACCTCCCCCACTATGGAATAATGTTTTATGCAGTGGATAGCATGCTATTCTGTTGGCAGCCTGTTGGGTCACTCTGCCCCCTGTGTCACGGTGTGAGGGTAGGTGGCACAGTGGCAATAATCTCAGGGGCAGACAAGAGAGGGCCAAAGTCTGAAACTACCAATGAGGATCAAACAAACACACTTTGAATCAGTTCAACGTGTCATTATGGTCGAGTGTAAAACAACTGTGACGCTGCTGCATTTCAGTTTAATCTGTCAGAATAACAAACATGTAGTCTGTACCCTCACCATGATGTCCTCCAGCTTCATGTCTAGCATGTCTGTTCCGTGGACGTACTCCTTCCAGTCGTCGGGGTCTTCGTCCGTGTCCATGTTGTCCAGGATCAGCTCGAAGAAGATGAGCTTCTGGGAGACAGAGCTGAACGAGTTGTCAAAGCAGAACATGTAGTCTCCATCCTCTGTTTCCACACTGAGGGAAGAAGAGACGGTGAGAGCCGGCACAGGTATCTGTGTCACTAATGTTTGCCAGATCCCGTTTGTAACTTACGTGTGCACTCCATCTGACTTGCGGTAGTCACTGAACAGCACTTGGCCAGAAGGAGAGGAGATTAAGAAGTCTACGTCGAGACCTGCTCCATCTAATACCTGTGGACAGGTGAGAACAACACAGAAAGGAAAATGAGACATTAAAACATTTCTGCAGGTTTGTGTAGGTTTATATTTTCTCGAGTTATTTTTGCACATTGAATGTGAGGAATGCTAGTTTTTCCCTTCAAGGTCTCCACTGGGAGTGATAAGTCTGGGCTGTCCTCCATGATAGACACTACAACAGATGTATAACATGCCTGTAATGTCTCCAACAAAGCACCGCCTCCTCCCTAACACCAGACACACCAGAAAGTCCATTCCAGAGGTTCATTCATTGCGGAGATCTGCATAATTTCCTGTATAACAGGTTCCCAGCAATATGAAAATGAGGTGTAAGCCACCAAACCAGCTGGCTCTCATACAACACACACACTTGTTATAACGTGGCAGTGTACCAGAGTGGTTTGCATGAATATTAGCAGTACATGACAAACACAATGTGCACATTAACTATGATTAAAGGGATAAATAACGGGTTCGCCAAGTGTCATGTATGTCAGGGTTGACTCTGCCAAATGGGGGTTATCATTGACTTGACAAACAGACAGCTAGTCCAAATGTGTTTATCTAAAGTTATAATTTCACAACAGATAATCCCATTTATATCTGACCTGATATTCAATCTCCAGAGAGGCATCTTTCTTCATGGTCTGGTAAAAACACTCTTTGCGACCCGGGGGGAGAGTGAACGTGAAGTCGCTGTCCAACGACTGAGAGAAGGCAGCCAGCACCACGAACCTGTCCGAGAGCAGAGCGACAAACACGGACAGGACACATAGAATCACCCGGGACACCTCCATAGTGTCTAAAAGTCCAAAAGAGCCGAAGCGATACTACAGCAGCTAGCCGCTGTATCGGTGAGTGAGCGGCGGAACAGCTAGCTGTGTTCGCCCAAACTTCACTTCTGTACAAATATTCTCAGGACTGTCAAAGGTTCAGGACCCCGCCTGTATAAAATTATGACAATAATTACTCCAACAATGCGTTATAAATCCACTATACTATTTCAAGTTGATCTAATTAAGGTATTTTTTTATCGCATTCAGTTAATATTCATTATAAAGAATAAAAAAACAGGCGAACTTTTGGGGCCTGTCTCGAAATGCACTCTGGGACATGTAGTTCTGTTGTGCCGCGTGCGTAAACATAAAGAACCATAGAGGGAAATCAAAAAGAAGTATTCCTTTTTTAAAATAAAATGTTGGTGTAATTGGGCAATATGAGCCAACATTTCAAAGAAGGAAAGCATGATCAATGCTATATACACTTGAACAGTTGGTTGTTGTTGGAGGAGGGACAAGATTCGTCTTTGCTAGTGTCTACAAATGTCTACAAATCTCAAAAATGTGGTGTTTTTTCAAGGTCATTTAACTTTAGTGACAGTTGGAATTCCTTTTAATATTGTCAGCCTCATTAAATAACCCAGCGTCAATAAAGTCATTTATGAAACGTGGGGTATTAAAATGTCTATATATCGATCCTCTAATTTACAAAATGTATGTTTTTATTAGTAGGTAACTTCAGAATTTTCTTGAATTCACGTTTTTAGACTGTATGAAGGTGCTTTCGATGAAGAAAAAAAGTACACGATGTTCCTTCAGTCACCACACATCTCATTCAGTGATTTCGACATAATTGCTTTCATAGCCACAAAGGTTTCATAGGTAGTGCCCTAAAATGAAACGTTACAGATGATTGTGCAATTATTAAAAATATTGCGTGTTTTAATGATTTGTATATCAAGAAAAAGGTGACGCGTCCTGCTCCTCAGCCACCAGCTCATCCTCAGTCAGAGAGGGCGGAGAGTTTGTTTCATACGCTGTTACTACGTAGCCTGTGATTGGTCGAATAAACCACAGGTCGATTTTGATTGGTCGGACGTGAAGCAGGGGTTGAACATACCGAGAGGCAGCTACCCTTCAACAGCAGTGGATATGAAAGCTGAAAAAGAGGCGGACAACTGGTCCGCACAATGAAAATTAGCACACCTCAAGTGTAGGTTTTATCCACAGAAGACAGTCGTGTGTTCATTTGTAATCACGACAGGCCCTCAGCCGTTAGAAAGCCTGTTTTCGGTGTTAAGTGCAACCGTCAGAGGTTAGAAAAAACCCCAAAGAGCGAGGATGTTGGTCCCCGCGGGAAGATAATGAAGAGGCTGCGCGTTTTGTTGGTGTGCCTCATCGCAGCTCTCCTGTGCTGGTAAGCTTAGCCCCACACCCCAATTCACATGATTAATAACGTGTCAGACAATGACAGCCGTAACAACAACTGCAACATGTCTAATGATAACTGTTCTGGTCGTCACGTCGCTTTTCTTGGTGTCTTTTGCCGCATAATACCCGTCATTCATCAGTGTGAAGGGACGTGAATCCTCCCTGCTACACTGCTAACATTACCAACTAGTTAACACATTATCAGCTAGTTAACTACACTGCGAGCTGTGATATTCAGTTGACCTATTACTGTTAAGGAAGAGCATTGGCACGTTTTAATCTGTTCTTGGCACAACTGGTTGCTTAGCTGTTTTTTGTGGGTTAGTAGGTTGGCTAGCCAGCTGTTGATTAGCAGCATAGCTAGCTAACCTAAACCATTGAAGTTGACACAAAACGTTATTGTTCGGTGGGATGCTAACGCTGGTGTTGACCAAGATATCCTGGACGAGCTGCGTGTCCCTTATCTTCAACAGTTTTGATGATACAATTTCAGTTTCCTCCCTCTAACGCTGGACTGCAAATACCCGTTATTTCACCATTAGTTCCTTTTTATTTAATGTCTTAAAATCGATTAGTTAGCCTGGGCATATTTGAACCTAGAATAACATAATAATAATAATAATAATAATAATAATAATAGAGAAGCAAGAGAAGCAACCACATCTCTGCTGAAAACATGCTGACATTGATTGCCTTATAAATAAATGGCAAATAATTATTATCAGTGTACATGTTGCGCATGTACTAGAATACATCAGATACCCACTGAGCAATATGAAAACACGTCCTGAAGAGAAGCTCTGGCTTTGTCAACAATAATGTGACATGTTGTTGCAGGTGTGGATGTTTTTTTAACAGTTTCAGAGGAACACGACATGTTGTCAGTTTGCAGTCTCGATGTCAGCCTTTAGAACCACATACTGGAAGGTGTTCGGTTGAAAGAGAAAATCTAAGTATATAAGATCAACTGCAAAAAATGAGGTGGTGGATTTTGCAGGCACAGCATGGACAGTTCCTCTCCACAGTGCTCGCACACACACGCACACACACACAAACTCAGAGGTGACATCCGTTAGATTAACACAAGTCCAATGAGTTTGTTTAATCTGGGTGGCACGGAGCAGGTAACAAAACGCAGGGTTTGTGAAATGGGATTAACTGGGCAGCTAACATGCCACCGTTTTCCCGTGGTGACCCAGGAGCAGCTAAACGCTCAGGTCGCTGTTTCTTTCTCCGCTTTCACTGTGATGAGTATTTTCTTCACTTTTCTAGACTGTGTTTGAGGGTTTTATTCTTTAGGAGAGTGAAAACAGTTACTCCTGTTAACTGGTTGAATGAATGAAGAAAAGAAGATTTCTTTTGGAGGATTATTACTCAAAGGAAGTTACAGTTAAAACCTCCAATAACTGAGCCCCTCCAGATATCATACCATCAGGAAATGAAACCCTATTGTTATCATATACAGAACCAACCATGGTTAAAATAATAATCATGTTCATATCATTCATACTTGAGGTCCCTTGTTATTAAATTCGAGTGTATTTTTCTTCCTTCATAACATCTGAAACAGACTTTAATGCTCATGTTTTAAGTATGAGGCTTATAAAACGCCTTCATCAATAAGTAAAACTCTCTCCAGTGCACAATCCTGTGTAGT
>NW_027211715.1:767500-795000 GCF_022749685.1 Semicossyphus pulcher
GAGGTCAATGTCCAAAAACATTCTGTGTTTCCAGAGTTTCTTTGTTTTTGATTGACAGAAAAAACTTTTTTTAACTACAAAACTACAGAGGTTTTTTAATGAGCTAAATCGTCTTATCTGAATGATGATAATAATGATGATAATAATGATGATAATAATGATAATAATGATGATAATAATGATGATAATCAAAGTGCATATCTAAATCAGACTTAAGTTGTTTCTAACAATGATCTGCAGGCCGTTAAACGTATATGAAGGCTGTAATGAAGTCCTGCAGATAAGACGACTTCCTTTGTCTGACTTTATTGCACCTTATAAATCCTGTTCTCTGAGCCTAACTGAGGGTCCATCTTTGTGTTGGTGTAGCAGGCAGAGTTTAGCGCTGCAGACTGGCAGCTCTGGTTTGATGTGAGGACACAGAGCCGGACTGGCACTAAGAGCTCACTGTTGTTCCTGCCCACTGACCATGGAGTCTGCTGAGCTGCTCGCTGAGCTGCTCGCTGAGCTGCGCTCTGTCCTGTCCGCCCTCCTGCCTCCCTGCTGCAGGGCTCTCCGCAGGTTAACGCTTCACACTGCCTCCCTTCTGAAACATAAGTAAAGTGAAGAGGTCGCAGAGAGCCGACACCTGAGGTGAAACGAGTCCACACACAAAGTCTCAGGTCAGAGTGAGCGGGTCAGGCCGATCGAAACGATCTCAGACCAGATAACGATAAAGTGTGTGATAATCATCATCCCGTTACACCTCAGTGTACACGGACAGACAGTACAGCTGCAGTAAACCCAATAATTGATGATCTACTTTGTCTGTCTTTGAACTCCGCTGGTCTGCAGGAGTTTCAGGTGATTTAGCACCACAGTTTTGTGAATGAAGCTTGGATAAAGACGGTTATGACGGAAAAATAACCGCAATTTCCTCAGTATTGATCAAAATTGATTATCATAATATAATACTTGATACGGCGTGAGGAGAATCTACATGATGGACGCCTGACATGCATTACAGTCTTTATACAGTGTCATCTTTTACACTACACACAAGCCGAGTCATCCCCAGAGCCCTCCTCCTCTTAAAAACAAACAGACTCTTTGATTAAAACCAGAAAAAACACAAAATAAAACAGTGTCATGTTCATCATTTCTTCGATCCTCTCTGTCGGCCTCTCAGGGCTGTGAGCCCAGCTGCTGCTGCTGGATTTAGCTTCTTTTATTTCTCTGTGAACGCCCAAACCTCGGAAATCAAATGACCCAACCAGGTGACGAGACATGACCTGACCGTTGTCGCTGTAAATGTTTAAATGTTCAGTATAGAAGCTAAATACTGCAGGCTGACGGCTGTGGTCACATTCATGTTTTATTTGCACATCGATTAAGACGTGTCCAGAGTTTCTCACCGTTATCGACATCATTTAATCGCCCATCCCTAGAAAATGTGGATAATTGTGCAAAGACGTTATGCAACTGAACTTGTGTTACGTCCTCGTAGTTTTATTTAATGTCAGACGGTCATGACGTGAATGGTAGGCGAGCTTTGAGCCGTGTGTCGTTCTCTTGACTCTTTACTTTGCAGCAGCAGGAACTTCTTTGCAGGATCCTGTTGCTCATTGTTTCTTGGAAAAAGTAGGCCCGCTGTGAGAGTTGAACGCAGGCCAGTAGCCCGAGGCTGAGCCGGTGGTTAGAATGGAAATACTTGTGTTTACTGTGTTAGTGAAAAGGGCTCTGAGGGTGGAGATAGTTAAAGGTGGAGACCTGCGTCAGAACTGTAACGTAGTGATACAGTGTGTGAGAAGAGGGACTGGTCGACAGACAGAGATGATTGATGGGACATTGCATTAACTTTGAACTTTGCTTTGTGGCTTTACATTAAATATATTTGAGTAATTTAGTGAGCGAGCTTCCAGGATTGTTCATTGTTCCTGAAAAGTCACAATTAAAGGCGTTAAATGTTTCATCTCATGGTCAGTTATTCGTCTGCAGACAGTCCTGACAGCTGGACACTTGATCCTCTCACTGTTGGACAGTTTTTACTCTGAATCATGGTTTTGAGTTTTCCAGCCCTACTACGAACCGTACTGTTTTCCAGAAAGGCACTATTTTTCTCCTCCTCCCCTCCCCCTCTCTGCTCGCTGCTCTTCACTCCTCACTTTTTGCAGCAGTCATGCTCAGACTGCGTGTGGGGGTCTTGTCCTCTCCTTCTCTTTGTTCACGGTTTAGGTCGATGTGTTTGTGTGCATACGTTCCTGTTAACTACACGTTGAGGGCAATGTACAGAGAGATGTCGTACCCCCCTCCCACCACCCCCCACCCCCACACACACTCACACGTAGAGGGCTACTAAAGAACATTGTGTACTAAACCTAATGAGGGCATGTTTTGCTTCAGCTTGCGTACAAAGACAATCCGATGCCATCCAATCTGCTTTCCTTAAACCGTCTCCTGGAACAAAATCCCTTCATTTCATTTCTCCGGCCGGAATAATGAGACGTGTAACAAACATCAGAGCCGCACACAGCGGGCTCATTGTTTCAGGTTTGCTCGATATGCAGATTCCTCTGTGTGAGAATAATTGCTGCTAATATCACATGTTTATGAAGCTAAAGCTCGCTGTGTCCTCGCTCGTTGGTGTCGGAGTGTATCCGTGAGATGTAAATGTTTGACCAGGCTGCAGCACGTGTTAGCACGCCGCGTCCTCCTCAGGTGAATGTTTGATGAGTTTATGTTCTCCTGCTGTGTCTGCTCAGGCAAACATACTCTCCAAGAATGCACATGTATTGTTGAGTCCGCTCCCACCCATGCTAACCCACACCAGCTAAGTGGCTTTTCCTATCAAATTACATTATGTCACATGGCTGCATCCTACAGTCCCATTGTCCGGAGCCGCTCCTCCTGATGCTGCGTTCCCAAGCCTCTGTGATCCCGTCTGATGGGACTGATGCTGCACCGCGCCCTCTCAGTGTGCACCACCCTGTGTCTCTGTCGTCTTTAAACCAGAATTAGATTACATGTTAAATATAAGCTTGGCATCTGTATATGCTAATTATCCCTCAGAATATAGTTCTTACCATATATCAACATTTCTGATGGATTTAGTGACCCTGTTTTTTCATGCTTTGTTGTCTACCTATATATCTTCATCTCTATACCATGGTAATGTACAGCGAACTGTTTTTCAACCTGAAACTGTGCTCAGTGTCGCTCCAACAAACGTTCTCTGCTAGCACAGCTCTGTTGTTTTAGCTAACGAGATAACTGACCCGACATCATTTCATCTTCACCTCTCTTGTCGTGGCTGATTTCTTTACGCTGTCGTCTGACCGCAGGAGGCGCTTTGAGGGTAAAAGGTTTTAATGACATCAACCTCGACCTTATCTGACTGGATTTTCTGCAGCAGGATCCTGAACCCCTGTTCCTTACCAAAGACACTTTAGACGTATCTGTGTGAACAGCGGAGCCGGCAGGGCGGAACAGCGCCGTGTGTGTGTGTGTGTATGTGAATCGCTGTTTGTTTACACCCCAAGCAACACTGGGGCGGCTTTACGCCGGCGTTGCGTGGTCCAATGTAAAATGGCAAAGGCTTCATTACGGTGCTGAGGCAGAACCGCAGTGTAAAGGGGGCTAGTAGTTGCCAGTGGCAGCCATGACACCTGCACGGTGCTGTGTAGCTGTTTTGGAGAAGCGAAGATGAAATCACGTCCTGAAGTGGATTTTATTCAGGGCTGATGAATGACTGTATCACATTTGTTGTGGTTGGTGTTGAAGTCTTCCTGATGTGAGCGTGCTGCAGGAAGGTAAGGTGAACATAAGAACCCTACAGGAGGTGACTGTGCCCACTCAGTGCTACCTGCTAGCTTCCACAGGTGTGTCCGTTTACTCGAACCGCATCGTAGAGAAAAGCTTCTGTGTAGATCTTCATCATTTCTGTGCGTCACAGAGAAACAGTCTTTAAAGGATCGACAAACAGGCTTTGCACAGAGCAGCTTGAACTGCTGTGGTTTATAAGAGTATGTGACCTTTTATTGTGTTAGACAATTATCTTCCTTAACTAAGAAGGAATGAAGAAATCCACCGTGCAGGAGCTCCTGTCACACAGTTAGTTTGACACTGAAGAATAACAAGAAAGAAAGTCACCGACCGAGTTCTGTTTAACGACACCATGACTTCAGGCAGCGGAGCAGCAGCGGAGCAGCAGCGGAGCAGCAGCGGAGCAGCAGCGGAGCAGCAGCGGAGCAGAGCTTTATTAACTACGTCTTCCAAACGCAGGTGACGGATTCACCTGTTGTTCACTGTCACCTGCAGTTATTTCAGACTGTAATTACCATCATAGAAGCAGCAATGATCTGATGCAGTGTTCTCTCTTAAAGAGCAGCAGCATCACATCTGGATCCTCTGGCTCCTCTGCTCCTGTGCATTAACAATCAGTGATATCTTTCTAACTACAACAGACCTGCAGCTTTTAGCTTCTTTGACCTTCAGATTTCCATCAGACGTAGATCTGCAGGTAAAGCTGCTGCATCCTGGACACAGACGTACGAGAGTTCTTTGATTCATGTTGTCTGCTGCCCGAGGACATCTCTGCAGCTTCTCTACATTCTGGAGAAGATTGAGAGCAGAAGATGCTTTTACTCCTAGGACAAAAAGTCTTGAAGAATTGGAGCAAAAAAAAAGCTTCATTCTGAGAGTTTTGGGTCAGTTAGGACAGATTTCCTCCTGACATAATTACAGACCCAGATTCTGGTGCCAGAAAGAGGCTCGGTCTTTGGAGGGGATAAACTAAATGGGGTACGCCTCCTTTCCTCCAATACAGCAAGTCAGCACAAACCATTAGAGCACTTAGTGGAATGAGCCGCTGCTCAAACCCTGTTCACCACTTATCCTCGTGCATGCAGTGACCGGTGTAGGAGTGCAGCAGAGGTAGTACATGTAGGGCTTGTGTGTCTGCAGCTGCAGGGTGACAAACATGAACATCCATCATCAAATCCTTCTGTCGGTCGACTCGCTCAAAACCTGTCTGCTGCTCCTCTGGCCCACTGAGCTCTGCATCTAGCTTTGTTAGCAAACAGCTTCCAACAGCAACGAACTGAGCCGAAGAATTAGAGCTGCCAAGAGCCAATTCAGCAGAAAGGAAATCAGTTTCAAACTATTTGGATGTTTGGTCAGTATGTCAGTTAAAAACCTTTGTTGGTTCCAGCCTCTGAAGTGTGAGGCCTGTCTGCTTCTCTGTGTTGACTTGGTCAGTCAATAAAGAGTCGTGGGGTTGTAGCTGTTGGTTGGACTAAACAAACATTTGAAGACGTCACTTTGGGCTCTCGTGTTGTTTTGAGCATTTTCGCTCTTTCATTAAGACTTTTAGACGAAGCAATAAACGACTAATCGTGAAAGTAATCTGAAGATCAATAATGAAAACAGTCACCTGCAGCCCTACTAACAATATTTAAATGACAATACAAGAATGAACGACATATTGCAGATTCGTCTGTTCAGATATTTTCTGCCCGGTCCAAAGTGGAGTCCAGAACTTTGGACTGTGATCAGGTGTGCAGCAGAGAGCACAGCACCTGAACTTTACTGACAGTGCTGATTTTTTGATATTGTCCGGCTGCAGGACTTTACAGGGAGAAAGCACAGAGCCACAGTTTCTCTGTGAGTGCAGGAATGTAAGACATCAGGGACAGAGGGGGAGGGGCTCTGTTTACTTATTTCCTTTGCAATAAAAACCCTTCTTGCATCCAGTCAGTAATGTGCCTGTTTGGTACCTGAGCTGAACTCAGTGTGTGTGTGTAAAGATGTAAGTTAGGTACGGGTCAGATCTGTGTGTGTGTGTGTGTGTGTGTGTGTGTGTGAGCTGTTCCCCAGTTCAGCCACTGTGTCCGGGCTGCCCCAGGATGCACCAGTGCAGAGGATTATGGAGGATCAGCAGGCTTTAGGAAACGCTGCTGCTCCACATTATTCCTGATGTGCAGAGAAACTGGAACACAAATACAACCTGAACACGCAAACACACTCTGTCCTCTCCGGCTGCAGGCCCCGCCCCCTTTTATCCAAACAGTGACGCCAAGTTTTTGTCTGTCTGGCCTACTTTTTACTGGCGATCCCTGGCACGTCTCCCTGCCCCATAATCCTCCTCTGCCCATGTGCCTCCTGGATTCTCTCTCCTCAGCTCTTTGCCCCCCCGTCCTCCTCTCTGACTGTGTCAGCTGTGTGGAGATGAACAGAACGGTGCACCTGGATCTTCTGCCTGCCTGAAGGATTTATATATTGGGATGCTCTGTGAGGAAACAGCTGGATTTATTTGCCCTTATATTGTATGTGTGTGTGTGAGTGTGTGAGTGTGTGTGTGAGTGTGTGAGTGTGTGAGTGTGTGAGTGTGTGAGTGTGTGAGTGTGTGTGTGTGTGTGTGTGTGTGTAAGAGAACTTAGATGACCTCTCCATCAGTCTTGAACTTTAGAGACAAACATCACAAGACTCTCCTCTCTGCCTCAGGACGGACACACTCCTCTGGTAACACATCCCTGTTAAAGCATAATGAAGAAGACCATCATAACAGGAACAAGCAGTGACTTCATGTGTTCTCTACTGCAGGAACTTTACCAAGGGAGCAGGAACCGTTTATCGTAGGGAGCAGGGTCTTACGCTACGTCCGAACCAGTTCACTTTCATCAGCAGCGTTTTAGAGACGCCAAACAGATCCTGTGGAAACGCTGCTGACCCTGTTTCACTTCACTAAGAGCAGAAACGGAGCCTTTTGTTAGAGATGATGCAGACACATGTTCTCTAGCTAACTAGGTCATGAGGTGTCCTCCCCTGATTGGTCACGCCCCTATCACGTGACCCTAAAATGTGAAACATCAGCTTTGATAGTAGCCTAGACCTGGCGTCCAATGGGAAGCAAGCATTTGTTTGGAGCAAGAGCTGAAGAGAGAGAGAGAGAGAGAGAGCAGCTGTGGTTGAGTGACGTAGACAGGAAGTAAAGAAAGTGAGCGGCGTTAATGTAAATGAATCGTGCTCATTAAGCCTTTCATTACTGTGAACAGTAAGGCAATGAGCTGGTCTGTGTCTGTGACTTTATCTGGAGCAGCACCGTGTGCAGGAAAACTCTGACACAAAAACATCAACTAACTTTGGTACCTGAAAGTTCTTGTTTTTGTTGCTGTGGTTTCTAAACAGGTATCGAGTACGGCGTGTTTTTTTACTAGTGTCGTATCAAAGTTTAGATTCTGGTGTCCTGACAGCCGTCCTTCCTAAAGACTGTTTAAGACTGGAAACAGGATAGTGTGGCGTTAAATCAACCGCTCAGGTGTAGGTTGTACAGGAACTTTGGGAGCGAGACTTGCAGCACTGAATGTTTCGGATTGGTTGCGTGCTGTAGCTTTTTATTTCATCATCTGCATCATTGTCACTTACAGTCTCCTCTGAAACATGTCGTGGAATAAGGACAACAGTGGCCCAAAGAAACCTTTTAGTCTTCTGTCTTCTCTGTTTGGTCGACACAGTGACAGAGTTTGAGACGATGAAGGAGGGTGAGGACTTGGTGTTCACCTCGTGCTGTCAGTTAGCTAAAGGCTAAGTGTGTGAGATAATATTGTTAGCAGACAAGCTGTGCTCAGATTTAGGCCAGCAGAGAGAGGCAGCAGCTAATCTGTGCTGGACCTGGACCAGGTTAATACTTTGTGTGTTGCTGTGTCATGCTATGAGACGGATGAGTGTGTGTGAGGCTCTCCTGATCCAGAACAATCAGTTAAGAGCGAAAGAGAAGAAGGACAACTCAGTGATACGTGACGGTAGAGAGAGCAGGACTGTAGACATCCTGATCCCAGCTCAGTGTGGGTGCCACGCAGCCGGTTATAATAATGGACTCTGTGCAGGCAGATAAGTCCGTCCTCAGACTGTTGTCTCTGCTTTTTGTCTGCTCAGTCAGTTGGTACAGTCCAGTCCAGCTGAGTTACACCTCGTCTCCTGGTTCTGAATGGTCCTAAAGCCAACAGGAAATATCTGGGCCCGGGGATTTGACTGTGTGGAGCCTGCAGAGGACAGTTTATATCGGGACAGTGTGTCTGTGTGCACTTAAGCTCTGCTGCTTTAAACTGTATTATTGTGCATTGAAAGGCAGTAATGCAGCATGAGAAGCTGTTTAACAGGTTGTTATCACGTAGCTTCATGTAGCCTGGAGCGAGACTCGGCCTCCATCAGAGCCGCTCTGTCTCTCTCATGTTTCTGTAACTGGTGCCAAACAAGCTGATAAAGTCCCTTATTTGAATATTACAGAGTGATTGATCTGTCTGTCGCAGAGAGGAACAGAAACACTTCTGGGTTCATCTCCCTGGAGCCTCTGAAGTGGGACAGGAAGCCGGGATGGAGAGAGAATGAGGAAGTGTGCAGGCTGCTGACTCGTTAGTCTTGCCTCAGGCTCTTCCTTCATTAGCTTAGCATTGACCCACTCCTGCTATGTAGCGCACATGGCACACTTGAGCTCCTCTTCTCTCACTGGTTTCTGGATTACTCTCCTTTGTGGGGCAAAAGTTGTTGCCCCTCCCCCGTTACGTCACCATGTGAATGAAAAGTAGGTCACAGAACTCCCCCTCAGATCTGCACAGATCTGCCCCGTCTTTCCCCCGCTTCCTTTTTTCCATCTTCAGAAGGAATGTCAACACTCAGGTCTTTCTGTTCACTCATGGAGGGCACGCTGAGTGAGGCGGGGGCCCCGAGGGGGGGCACATTCCTGCCTGTGTAAGGCATCTGTGGACTTGACTGTGGCTGGGGGTGTAACTATTTGATTAGATTTTTGGATTTAAAAGTGTTTTGCAGTGTTGGTAGTGCTGCTGGTGGTGTTGTGTGTGCAACATGAGCCATGGTGAAAACGTCCTGTCGGAGTCCTGAGTCCTGTGCTCTGATGTTGGCAGAGGCGGACGTTGAAGTTTGAGCACATGTAGCAGACGCACTCATCATGTGGACACCACATCCTCTTGTTCTGCTTTTTTTCCTTCTCGACTTAAAGAACCTGTATCATCGATCACCTTCTGCTATCACAACAGCTGACCCGACCCTTACCCTTTGACCTGACGTTATGACGTTTTCATGTCAGATTGGAGGTCTGAAATTTGCCCTTCTTAAACCTTTTTTTCTCCTCACATTTATCAGCGTGTCGTAAGCTGTTCACAATTCAAAACAAATATAGTTTTGTAATTTTATTATAGATATAACTGACACTAGGCAGGGAGCATGTACGGGGCGGAGAGAGAATATGGACCCTTCTTTTCATTCAAATAGGCAATATAGAGATTAGATTACAGAGCTGTTTTCATCCATTGTAGTGTCACAGTTAAGATGCATTTCTCCCTCCTTTCATTATGTGTACATGTGGGCCATCAAAGAGGTAATATCAGCGTCTGTCCCTGAACTGTCGTATTTCTTTCAACCGTGCGGGAATGGTAAGAATCACATTATGCCCCGCCCCCTTTTAATGGCTCCACTTGTTTTAATGTCTTTATTTGAATTCTTGTATTTGCTCAGCGCCGTGACGAGCTCCGGTTAAACATTGGTTCAGTGAGTCACATTGCGGATGTCAGATTTGCATCGATCATCAGGGAAGTTTGAACAGGACTGTTGACTCTGTGACGTGGAGGTTTGTAATGTGTGTGTGTCAGCAGTGTGTTTACACTTCTCTTATCTATTCTATTGAAGCTTTTAAAGTTCGATGATGATAACAAACAGTTTGGGAAGAGTCAGATTTACTCACAACAACATTTAGGGTCCGAGGTCGTATCTGGAGCTGGACTCTGAAGCAGCTCTGGTTGGGTTCAGAGAACATGCACAAGACAGCCTTCAGACGACACCACATCACAGCAGTGATGTTCTGAAGCTTTGTGTTCACGGATCCACACCAGCAATGATCCCTGTTAGCAGCTCGTGCTGCAGAGGTCTGCAAAATGAATCAGAATATTAATGAAATACGGCCACATCACATTTTAAAAATCACAAGCTGCAGTTTATTTGATCGTATTTCTGCATTTCGTACCACAGATGAATTCTGCTTTTCAGCATTGACTTTGTACTTTGAAAGTCTGTCTCCGTTCAAACTGGTACCTGTGTTGTGTGAGAGATGTATTATGTCTTGTGATGTTCTGACCTGGCTTTAACTGCTGTCTGTTACTGAAACGGTCAAAGATGTCTTTCCTGTACATCCATGGGTTTAAGCGGACACACAGGAGACACTTGACACGCAACACAGCATAGTTTGAAGCTATGGAAAGCTAAGTTTAGCCTGGAGCCTATATTAGCCTGTGGGTCATGTTTACACCGAGCATCTTTACCTCACTGCTCGGCTCTTAGGTTTCCCTCACTGCGGCCGCGGCTCCTCAGACCTTTAGGGGAAAGTGTATGTGCAGGTGTTAATGCATACAGGATCATGTGAGCATTCAATCAACAGCAGGGATCCAAAACAACAAGGACACATGTCATGTGGTCGGCTGGCTCTCAGAATGTAGGACGAGGGAGTGTCCTGTTCAACATTCAGACAGAGAAACATCCACCAGAGAAGAGACGGATCAATTCAGCATCACTTCACCCCTTTCTCTGACATCACACTCGGGGAGGGCAGCTGAACTGCTGGTTTAATGTTGATCTGCTGAGTGTCTGCGTGTCGTACTAACAAAGGGAATGTGACTGAGTTGATAAGCAAGTGAAAGAAGACGTAGTGAAAATCTGGAGGGACATCAGGTGAATATAGTAGAGCGTCAGTCAGCTGCTCTGTAACGCTGCCAGAGGACATGTTGTGTTTTCAGTGGTGGAGCTAAACTCATATAAACAAAGTGTCAGCTTTAGCAGAAGGCTTCAATATCTGGAGTTACAACTTAAACTTCATCATCACCTGGACGCTCCTGTCATCCTTCATGAGCTCTAACGTTAATGAACAGAGCACAGATGGAGCGTCTCTCTGAGTGACAGGACACTGACGTACACAGATGGGTGTGTGTGTGTGTGTGTGTGTGTGTGTGTGTGTGTGTGGTCACTGGTCCTGACAGCTGGGCTGACAGGGTGCTAACATGACTGTCCATGTGTCCTGAGATATTTGACCGCTGAAGTTTCAGAATCACACGACGAGTCTTTGTGCTCCCTCTCATGGATGACATGTCTGGTTACAGTGTACAGGCCTTTTAAGGGATATTTAAGAGCCTGAATGCAGGTGTGCCAGAGGCTTAAAGGCTGGTCTGCAGGAGTAACATTCCCCACCAGATAAGTAAAAAATGCATTACCAAAAATAAAACACCAAACAATACCAAGGTTATAATAGTTTTTATTTTTTCTTTAGTTTTTATTTTTCTTTAGTTTTGACTTTTTGTTTTTAATTCCAGTTTAGTTCATTTGTCTGGAGACACGTGTCCTGCTCTCACATTTTGGGATTAGCTTAGCACAAACAAAGCTAACTGCAGGGGTTGGGCCCAATTATTTCTTTCCATTTTTCCAGATTCCAGCAAAAAACTTCATTAGAAAAATGTAACAAATCAATAATTAAATATTATACCCGGCCAGGCAATGGCCATGTGGAGTTTTATCACAGTGTAGTTTTTTAGAAAATAAAAGTCAGTCTAATTACCTTATAAGAAATGCTGTATGTGAATGATTGTTGATAAGCATGTCTTTGATCTACATGAACTCTGATCAGGTCTTTTATTGAGTGTCCACTTTGGTCTGACTGAGTTAGAGAGAAGGTGTGCTGCCTGTCACTCTAACTCCATCAGTGTTAGCCTGTTAGCTCTTTAACTGACCGACTGAATGTCCAGAGAAGTGAATGTGTGTGAGTCATGGAAAAACCCTGTTAGCGTCACACCAGAGGGAACATGTTTGGACTCATGTCAGCTCATCGACACTCGCCTGGTTTTCACCTGGTTTCAGCTGATAAGGTCACTGATGGAGGACCAGCTGTCTCTCTGCTCTGTCCACATCGTCCGCTGAATTATTAACATTAGCACCGTACAGTAGCGTTACCCTGGATGTAAAATCTGCAGTCCTGTACTGACAGGCTGTAAGTTAGCCCCCGTGTCCGACAGAGATAATGCAGGTTAGTCTGTTTTTCATGCTGCTGCAGGTAGAGAAGTGATGCATTATGGGCAAGCACTTAAACATTATTGATTGACAGGAAAGCAGGTCCTAGGTGTGCACATGTACAATGAGCTGTGTTAAAGTGAGTCGGAGAGCCTGAAAGAGAGCAGCAGCATCTTATGCCCTGCTAAAAGAGGAGGGGGGGGGCGAGGAGGCTGGATTATAGAAGGCAGTTTGCCTTGAGCAGCTCGCAGGAACACACAGAAACAAGAGTGGGATTTAGTTGACACTGTTTTTACACATGATTGTTCACTTTGTCTTGCTAACTTTATCGTCTCTCTCTTATACGGCTCTCTCTCTCTGCGTTAGCTCGTGCACGGTCGGCCTCCTCCTCTTGCTGTTTTCATGGCCTGTCTCTGCACAAAGATCTGGTGTCAGTTGTCCTCCCCCCGTAAAGGAGAGGAGGAGCTCTTTGTGTGGAGGATGAGATTTATTACCACCTCTCCTCACTCAAAGGCATCCACTGCTAACAGAGCATTGTGCTGTGAACCTCTAATATAACCATGACGTGGAAAAAGCAACAAGTAACGAAGAGGTTTAACGATGACGTGCTCCTCCCGTGTGATGATCGGAGTAACGTCCTTCTGTACTGACCACGTGCTCCCCTGTGTGTGTTTCAGGTACCCCTGTCAACATGTGTATTGTTCAGAGCAGAGCTCGTCTGGCTCTGGTCAGTCGGTCGGGGACACAAACCCTGACGGCCAGAAGCAGGAGCAGGAGCAGGACTCCACGCAGCACAAGGTGGGTCAAGCTTCAAAACCACACCAAGAGATGCTTTAATAAACACATAAACAACTATTGTGTTGAATAACAGGTAAATAAAGATATAAATGACTGGAGCCTGGATGGCTCCATCGGTAGATGGGCTCATGGATGGATGTTTGTATTCGCTGATGGATGAATAAATGTACTGCTGGATGGACTGGTGGATATATACTCAGTGTATGCGCTGGCCTTGTGTGATGTTGAGCCGTATTATTAGACTCATGGAGCTCATGGTGAAATGTTTGCGTTAGCAGAACTCTAACAGGATCGTGGTGGGAGTGCGGTCGCGCACTTTAGGGACCCACTGACCCCTGGAGGAGGTGGAGCTATAAATACTACGTGGTGAGGGTCAGGGAGGTCCTGAGTTATAGCCTGAGGGTGAGGAGGGTGTTACATAATCCTTTGTTGCTCCCACTCAGACAGAAAAGAACATATCAGTGTTTTTACAGCCGATTATCTGTTCGTGTGAGTCTGTGTCAGGAGGAGAGAGACAGTGATCAGAGACCCGACCCGAGCCCAGTTACACGTGGTCACGAACATGGGCTTCTCTGTAATGAGTCACAGAGCTGGACGTAATATAGGTCAGGACCAGCCTGTGGGGTCAAAGTTCACAGTCAACAAAGCTTTTCCAGCTCTCAGCTCTTATTAGTGGCAGAATAATGTTGCAGACTAATCTAATCCTAAAGCTCCAATCAGACAGAGCAGGCTCTGCAGAGTGCAGGATGAGAGGCCCACACGACAGCAAGCTGCAGAATCAAAAGAGCAGCCGAGCGGTTCTCTTACTGTTTCTTATTAAACAAAGAATCACCTGACCTTAAACGCGTCACCGAAATCTCTCCAGCAGTGACCTGCTGTCTGTCTACGTTTGGAGCATCTTTTAGCTCCAGTAGCTAGCAGGGCTGCGACTCATGATTATTTTTTTTAACTATTCTTCTGCTTTTTATTTTACAATTAATTGTTTAGTCTGTAAAAAAATGCTCATTACAGTTTCCCTGAGCCTTAAGTGATGTCCTGAAGGGGCTGCTTTTGTCAAAGCAGCTGAAAATGTGACATTTAAGAAGCTGGAGGAGGCAAATGACTTTTACATGCGTATGACACAGGCTCAGTGTACGGTCAACAGTGAGCCAGTACGTCAGTCCATGCACTGACCTCATACCTGTACTGACTCTGACCTGAGCTGATGTTTTATTGACTTGTGTGCTCCTGTTATTGTCTTTAGAAATGAGTGGATGTAGACCTCTCTCTCTCTCTCTCTCTCTCTCTCTCTCTCTCTCTCTCTCTCTCTCTCTCTATATCTCTGTATCTCTGTATCTCTGTATCTCTCTCTCTATCTCTCTCTCTCTCTCTCTCTCTCTGTATCTCTGTATCTCTCTCTCTATCTCTCTATCTTTTTATCTCTGTATCTCTCTCTCTCTCTGGCTCTGGCTCTGTCTCTGTCTCTGGCTCTCTCTCTCTCTCTCTCTCTCTCTCTCTCTCTGTCTAACTCTCTCTCTCTCTCTCTCTCTCTCTCTCTCTCTGTCTAACTCTCTCTCTCTCTCTGTCTCTCTCTATCTCTCTCTCTCTGTCTCTCTCTCTCTCTCTGTCTAACTCTCTCTCTCTCTCTCTCTCTCTCTCTCTCTCTCTCTGTCTAACTCTCTCTCTCTCTCTGTCTCTCTCTCTCTCTCTCTCTCTCTCTCTATCTCTCTCTCTCTCTCTCTCTCTCTCTCTCTCTCTCTCTCTCTCTGATCATTAGTCCATCAGCCAAAGTCGGCTTGAGCTGGTCTGGGTTAAATACTTGATACCCTCTGCTGTGTGCCTGTGTGCGTGTGTGCGTGTGTGCGTGTGTGCGTGTGTGCGTGTGTGTGTGTGTGTGCGCGTGTGCGTGTGTGTGCGCGTGTGTGCAGGAGAAGGGGACTCATTGTTTGAGGTCCAGCAGCCAATGCGCACGCTGAGGCAGCTCAACAGGCCTGGCAGTCTGTCTCTGGACTCGTAACACGTCTTTGTCCACAAACAAAAGGCTGCCTTCACAAGCCGAGATCTTTTGACCTTGAGCATCTGACCTTTACACACACAAATGTTTTCTTTAACAGATTGACACAGGTCATAGATAATGTCCTGCAGAGGAACATGAACAGGAACATGTGACGTCTCAGTGAGGATGTTGCTTTTGTTGTAACTGCTGTGTCATCACCTAAAGTTTACTGAAGGATGAGGAGTGTGTGACGATATGATTCTTCTGTAGGTGGTGGAAGAATGGACGACACACACATCATACGATATGGGACTGGAGACAGAGAGAGCAGCACTAGAGAAGCTGGCAGCACACAACGTTCACCAAGAACAGGTAACATCACGCACCACACACACTTACTACCACCGGGGAACCCATCCATCCTCCCCCACTTATCGGGGGTCGGGTCTCGGTGGCAGCAGGCTAAGCAGGTTAGCCCAGACCTCACTCTCCGTAGTGACATACACTGCCTGGCCAAAAAAAAGTCACACTCATTTTGTTGGACCGCCTTTAGCTTTGATTACAGCACGTGTTCGCCGTGGCATCGCTTTGATAAGCTCATGCAACATCACAACATTTATTTCTGTCCAGAGTTGCATTGATTTTTCGCCAACATCTTGTATTGATGATGGGAGAGTCGGGCCGCTGCGTAAAGTCTTCTCCAGCACATCCCACAGATGCTCCGTGGGGTGAAGGTCTGGACTCTGTGGTGGCCACTCCGTGTGCTGCCTGAACCACTCTCAGTCTGAGCCCGATGAGTCGTGGCATCGTCATCTTGGAATACGCTCGTGCCATCAGGGAAGAAAAAATCCATTGATGGAAAAACCCGGTGATTCAGGTGGTCGGCCGAGTGTTTGGGCACATGACGTTGCTGAACCAACTGACCAACTGAAGCAACCCCAGATCATAACACTGCCCCCACAGGCGTGTACGGCAGGCACGAGGCATGATGGATGTGTCACTTCATCCGCCTCTCTTCTTACCCTGCTGCGCCCATCACTCTGGAACAGGGTCAATCTGGACTCATCAGACCACATGACCTTTTCCCATCGCCTCAGAGTCCACTCTGCTCCCGAGCAAACTGAAGCCTTTTCTTCTGATGAGCCTCACTGATGAGAGGTTTCCTTAAGGCTGCTGAACCGTTTAGTCTCAGTCCCTCGACTTCTCTTCGTGTGTGTGGACATGCTCTGACTTTCACAGTTAAACATGGCCGTGAGTTCAACGGTTGATTTTTTACGATTTGATTTCACCGAACTTCTAAGTGATCCGACCACATTTCTTCCCTGAAGGTGATGGTTCGCCTCTATCCTCCAGGTTTAATAATGCGTTGGACAGTTCTTCACCCAGTTTCAGTTTCAGCATCTCCTTGGTTGTTTTCTTTGCTGGATGCTGGACAACAGTTTCACCTACAGAGTCACAGGATATGTCTTCTAACCTGGTTAGGGTTAAAGAACTTGTTACTAGCTGAAACATATTAATCACTGCAGTAATCTTCCAGTAGAAGGCTCTTACCTATTTGCTCAGTTAAATCCAGGTGGTGACTTTGTGTTTTGGCCAGGCGGTGTATTCCAGCTCGTCCTGGGGGATCCCGAGGCCTTCCCAGGCCAGGTGGGATATGTCATCCCTACAGTGAGCTCTGGGTCTACCCCGGAGTCTCCTCCCAGCTGGAAATGCCCGAAAAAACCTCCATGGAAAAAAAACCATTCTATTTAGATTTCCAAACCACCTCAACTGGCATAACGAGGAGAACAAGCACAGTGCAGATGTTTGAGTGCTTTTTAAATCTGCATACTCGTGGTTTAACTACGTGGCACCGAGTCTAGCTTTAAATCAAGACTTGAATCTCTCTCGAGATAATCAAGTTCCTCAAAGAAAGTTAAGGGACAGGCGCAGGCCGGTCGGTGGACTGGGAGACTGGAAGCTGTAAAACATGTCTGCTTTCCCCCAGTGTAACTCCACCAACAAGGTTTTCTTACAGGTGGAAAGTAAAATGTTTTCTGACACCAAGAACAGATTAGCTCGCTGTCAAACCAGCTAACATCTTGTAAATGAATTGAAAGCACCACAATGGCGACCCCCCTTCATTTATACTGACAATTCAGAGTCACCAGTGACCCTAACGAGCATGTCTTTGGACTGCCGGAAGCCGGAGACCTGAGGGAACCCACGCATGCACGGGGAGAACATGCAGACTCCACACGGAAAGGTCCACTACGTCTGAGCCGGGATTCAAACCAGGAACCTTCTAGCTGTGAGGCGACAGCGCTAACCACTGTACCACCGTGCCGCCCTTAGGAGCATCCTATTAGATTTTATTAATTTTAATTTGGTTTAAAAAGCATGTTAATATTGATTAAACTTCATGAGCTTAGATCACCTATTTTAAACCATGTTCTGCTAAACTCTGATCTCAGATTAAATCCATCGTTATTGGTGCAACATAAGTGATTATATCAGTTCTGAAGAGCAAGTTGTGATCGGGGCATTTCAACTTGAAAACATTGATTAGTTCAAATAACCAACAGGGGAAAAGCTGGTCTCTAGTCATGTTTCTGGCCGCTAACGCTTGGACACGCCGAGTGTTCTGGGGCAGTATTTCAGACCTGGATATCCGTGGTCAGACGCGCTGCTCACTTCTCTTTAGCTGCTGATGGTTTTATTATGTTTCGTGTTTTCTCAGCAGACTGTGAAACCTGGAGAAGCTGAGGTGAAGGAGACCAAACCTGACCCGGAGTCTGATCCTGAACCTGCTGCTCCTGAGCCAGAACCCCACACAGACCCCCGCACAGACCTCCAGGCTGATGTGGACCTACAGACTGACAAACAGGACCATGACCAGGACGTCCCTGTGTCCACCACTCCAGAACCAGTTCCAGCACAGATCCAAGAGTCCACAGAAGCCCCGGCAGCAGCAGAGACCGTCAGTGAGGCTCCTGCTGCACCCCCCGGTCCGGACTCAAGCTCAGCCCCGTCCCCCGATGAAGCTGAAAACACACCTACCTCACAGAGTGCCGGCCCGACCCACACAGGGTAAGCTCACCTTCACTTCCTCAGCCAGAGAGCGTCTGGCTTCAGAGGCTGGTTTTAACCTCAGAGGCTGAACTGAGAGTCTGATCACGTTCCTCTTCTGGCGGCTAAAACCAGCTTCAGTTTGAAACACCTGTAAATGTTCTCAATGCACATTTCCTTTGGTATTTCTGTTGGTTAACTTTTGTTCTCTTTAGTTCTTGTTGTTTTTAATTTAAATGATTATGATTTTTGATTGAATCACTGTTGGTGACAAACTGAGAGAGGAGCTCAGGGGATGTTTAGTTTCACATCCTGGACATGTTAAAGTCTTTGGCGGCCGGAGTCGTGAAGTTCTCTGGAGCTGCTTTGGTAAACTGACATTTGGTCACATGGACTTTGTGATGACGTCACCTGGAACTGGGATCAAGATCAGTCTGGATACTTCCTGGATCAAACCAAGAGGAGCGTATCCATCATGTCTGCACGTTGATCTCCTTTTTGGAAGACATCAGGACTTTCTGCGACATGCACATCAGCCCCTCCAGCGAGAGACCTCCATCCCTTTTGTTCATCTTTATCTCTCTCTACTCTCTCTCTCTCTCCTTCCTGCTCTCTCTCTCTCTACACTCTGTTTCTTTTATCTCCTCTTCCTCGTCCCCTTCCCGCCCTCCCTCTCTCTCCCTCCCCTCCCCAGTGTAAAGGAGGTGTGGTAAACGCCGTGTCCTTTCTTTCCCTCAGTGCAGTGCGGGTTGCCAGTGCAGCAGATGAACTCCCAGTAGACAGCTTTGTCTCTGCTGAGCACTCTGATTCACAGTGCGGGGTCATTCCCCCCGAACTGGCAACCTGTGAAAACTCTCCCTTTGGCAGCCCTCTCCTCAGGTGAGTCTCTGACCCCCCAGCAGCCAATCAAAGCACAGCGACAGGTAATGAAGTCACAAGCTGCACCTCTCTGCTGTGCTCAGCCGTCGCCCGCTGGCCTTGCTCTCCGCTTACCTCTGCTTTTTTATTTTTCATTTCCTTTCTCCATCGTTCTGCCTGCTCACAACCAACGACTGTCAGCACTTATTATATTATTATATTCTATATTTTTATGTTTTACATCGTGTGTTCAACATTTCAGAATACTTATTGTTGTTCTCCCCTCCTCTTATCCTTCTCCTCCCTCCGATCCCTCCCCTCTCTCCACACCCGTGTCTGTGCTGTAGAGTGCATGAGGCCGGCATCAAGGACCAGCAGTCAGACCAGACCCTCAGCTCTGGTGCTGAAGCAGAGGTCCAGTCCACTCCAGGTCATGTAGACCAGGACCAGCAGCAGCAGCAGAGACAGGAGCTGGAGGATGGGCTGACTGACTCCAACCGGGAGGGCAACACCTCCGAACCCCTCCGAGATCAGCAGGTCAGCAGCTCCCGGTTCGATCACATGCATCAGAGTTTTATAAACTCAGCGGAGAAACACGGCAACATCTCAATCTGTGCAGCAGGCGAGCCCTCAAATCGTTTGTCTGTTTCACAGGGACCTTTCTGTGCACTTTGCATACGGCCTCCTTTAAATGAGCTGCTCAGTGTTTTCTTTATTGCTGTTACCGTGACAGCCCTGTTTCCACAGTGCTGCAGGTATCATGATGGAAACTGTTCGGCTCTTATCAGGCATAAACGTGAACATCGCAGCTTCCAGGGAAGCATGAAGAAAGTGCAGTTAACATGTTTGTTTTCTCTTCTGTAATATTTAATAATATAATGTAATATTTCCAGAAAAGACGATATCCTAACAAAGCTGTGAACATGGATCATGAGTATTCCACTTACTCCAGTTCAGCCTCCAAACTGTTTCTGTCACTTCAGTGTGCTCCTGTAAACAGGCGAGAGTCTGCGTGCTGCAGACTGCATTAAATATCAATCAATCAGCCTTTATTCATACGAGAGCGATCACTGAGGGCGGAGCCTCACTTACACCGACTGAGAGTCAATCAGAAGAGCAAACAAAAGGAAACAACAGGAAAGAGATTTAAGAAAGCAGAGAACAAGTGATTCCTTAAATCTGCAACTTAAACAACATGAACATTTCCAATCAGGGCAGATATTTAATTAAAGTGTAACATAATACACATTAAAACGCACACCCCTCACACCTTGCAGTAACTGAATGGATTTCAAAAAGTAATTGAACCGTAAATCTCAGCTGAGCTGCGTTCACTGAATGTGATGAACACATGTCAGAGTTTTGCTCATGAAAACATTTCCCATCTATTAATCATAAAATGCTTCTGAATATGTTGTTATTGTGAGCGTGCTGTTTGTTGCTTGGTCAGCCCTCTGTCCACTACACAGCCTCACTAAATTAACGTGATGAATATTCAGCTTTCACAGCAGCTGTAGCAAAGGGCAGCTGTGTGTTTCAGGTGCTGAAAGCTGAGTCAGCGAGCTTTCACTTTCTGTTTTCATGGCTGGAGGATGATGAAAGACGAGCGTATCCGGGGGACTTTACTTATTATCAGGGGATTTGTGTCTGCAATGTGTTTTTACACATTATTTAGCTGTTCTGGATCCAAGTCTGCTTCCTAATCTGTCTGTCTGCTAACGATTCCTGTCGCAGCTGCTGGTCTGTTTGCATAAGAAGCTGCAAAGTTTGTGGATTTTATTCGGATCAGACTGTCGTGTGAGGTCCAAAAGGGCGCGCTTATATAATCCATCAAAATATTATTCACAGCTCAGCTCATCTCAGAGCTTCAGTGGCCAGAGGCTACTCATGGCTGACTACCATCACTGTGGACAGAGTCTGTGTAGAGGCCTCTGGTAGTCATGTGGAGGATCAGAGCCGACACAGTACAAACCAGCGTTTCAGTCACATTCAGTGATGTTAGATGCACTCACAGTGCGCTCACATTGATCACTAGATAAACATAAGAGTTGTTGTAGTTTAGGTGTTAGATACAGTTCAGCTGTTACTATCTATTGACCTGTGTGTGTGTGTGTGATACACCTGTGTGTGTGTGATACACCTGTGTGTGTGTGTGATACACCTGTCTGTGTGTGATACACCTGTCTGTGTGTTCAGGGGGAGGACGGCGCTGTCGGTAGGGAGCCTGACCCCTCAGTGCCGAGCAAAGAAGACATCCCGACCTTCGACGAGTGGAAGAAACAAGTGATGGAGGTGGAGAAGGAGAAAAGTGAGTGCATGAATAATTAGATTTAGATGCATGTGCACAAACAGAGCGGCACCACATCCGCAGCTGAGCAATGTTTGAAACTCAAACGCTGCCTGAGGACATTAATCTGACTCTGACGCCGGCCCAGGAGCAGCTCTGCTTCTGCAGACAAAGGAGGCCTTCACTCGTCGGCTTTAATCTACATCTCATCTTTCTGCCTCTTTGTCTTTCTCACTATACATCGTGCTTTGTGTACCTCTGCCTTTGCTCTTTAGCTTCCTTCCTCGTGTTCTATTCCTGTCTATCTCTGTCAGCATCTCCCTCCCTCTCTCTCTTCCTCTCTGTGCATGCCATCGTGTGCAGTGGTCAGCCGTGCGTGTGTTTGTGTGTTGGTGTTATGTAACCTCTCTAACTTGTTCCTCTTGGGCATCACTCTTTTTTCAGCGCCTGTAGCGTAACAACCCTCTCTCTGTGCAGGTCAGTCCCTCCACACCTCCACCACCGGCAGCTCCCACCCCGTGAAGAAGGTCCAGAAAAACTTTAAGAATAACTACGCCTCTGTGGAGTGCGGGGCCAAGATCCTCTCTGCCAACAGTGAGGCCAAGGTCAGACACACATCACCTCTGTTTGCCCACACACAAACACACAGTCACAGCTCAGGCTGCTGCTGTCATACTGACGAAACCTGCACGAAGGAAGAGCAATCGAAGACTTTGTGAATGTATTAATCACACTTTGTTGCTGTTTGTGAACTTACACCTTCCCAGGCTTTGTTTGATGTCTGTAAGAGTCTGGGGACTGACTCGGATTTAAAGGAACAGGACAGTTTTTCTGGGAAAATCCAAAGAATGTGACGTTTGTACCTCTCCTAAGCCAGCGCTAGCTTACAGATGGACTTTGCCTATTTCCATGAACGACCAGCACAACCACAAAACAAAGTCCACCAAGAAACAGCAATGTGACTGACATCAGGGAGACAATAGGGACTAACATTAGCTTGCTCGCTAACATTTTCACTTGCATAATAGCATCTTTCCACACAGCACCTTAAGACTTCACCTGTTACGTCTAAAGAAACGATGTACATTGGCTGCTGGAGAAGCAAACACACGTGAACACTGATGCTGGACGCTGAGTCACTCACTCTCGTTCTTCTGTCTGTATCATTCAGAGCACTTCAGCTATTCTCATGGAGAACATGGACCTTTACATGCTGAACCCCTGCAGCAACAAGATCTGGTGAGTTCACTGACACGCACAGAGTCAGATTTCAGACGCACGTTCAGTACGAGTTTATCTTTAGTAAATCTTGTGTTTCTCCGTCTTCAGGTTTGTGATCGAGCTCTGTGAGCCGATTCAGGTCAAGCAGCTGGACATCGCTAACTTTGAGCTCTTCTCATCAACACCCAAAGACTTTTTAGTTTCCATCAGCGACAGGTACGCTCACCTTGGTCCTCAGTATTCAACCAGTACTACAAACACACTGACATGTTCTGGAAGGCATGTGGGCGGATTTGGCCTCCAGAACTACGGCTTCAACAACTCGACTAATCGCCGGATTGATTTACAGTAAAATAATCGCGGACTATTTTGACAACCAATCAATCGTTAATATACATGGCAGCACACGGACTGGCACCAGTTGTTGTACCAGTAATTATTATATTAATACTTTTTTATTTATGTAGAACTTTTGTTAACAAGGTAACAAAGTGTTTCACAAAAATACAGAAAGACAAACAGGAAGCAGATAATAAGAGATTCATAAGATACAGTTTAAAGAGAGGGTCTGTGATGTGGTAAAGATGTGATAAAGTACAACAACTATCCCTAAAAGATTCAGTTATTAAGTAATGACACAAGTGACCCTCATGGCCTGTGGTTGCTTCATGAGCAGATCTTTAATGGAAGTAGTCACTTGTTTTAGGGAATCATTAAACCGTTCATTATGAACCCATCGGGACCCGGACTGCCTCAAACCGTCCTCCTCCTCCCGTCCGATCCGCTCTGACTTCAGAGCTGCTGTTGTCTTTGTTCTGGATTTCATCATGATTTATTTCCAGCGTCATCTCACACCACAGCTCAAAAATCCCCCCTCTGGCACGCAAGGACAGACCTCCACTCACACAGTGGCATTTACACCCAGCCTTCCAGAACATGCCAAACGCTGTTTCAAACACACACGCACGCACACACACACGCACACACACACACACACACACACACACACACCTATCTCACTGTTCTTTGTTGTTCTCTGCAGATATCCGACCAACAAGTGGGTGAAGCTCGGCACCTTCCACGCCCGAGATGAGCGCATCGTCCAGAGCTTCCCCCTGGACGAACAGCTGTACGCTAAATATGTGAAGGTACTTTTTCCTTCTTTAGTAGTTCATGTTTATCTCAAGCACAGTAACAGTTCAGTTATTCATCCTCAGCAGCACATCACAGTCCTTAGATGATGAACATACTGTCCACACACACGTTCAGACACAGCTGTATTTAGGGCTCAGGGGACTCTCCTGTGACTCCACAGTGAGTTAGCTTGCTGTCAGCGCTGCCTGTAGCTCCTCCCTGTGACTGTGTGAGGGTGGCTGAGGGTGTGTGTGTGTGTGTGTGTGTTTATAACAGAGTTTCACTTGTTAACTAAAGGGCAGACTCACATGAGGTTTGGGGTGATTTCAGATTCGGGCTGGTCCCAGTCTGACAGGAAATTCAAGCATCAGCGTTGGAGGAGTAAAATAGTTTTCCTGCTGCTCAAGTGTCCCACGCCTCCTCCTGCTGATTTCACTTTAAATGTTTTATATAACCACTGAACAGAGTCGCAGGTGTAGAGTTGCAACAGTTTATAAACTAGTTGTTAACTATTAAATGAATTGCCTAATACTTAGATTAATTGATAAAACAGCTGGGGCTGCACGGTGGTGCAGTGGTTAGCGCTGTTGCCTCACAGCTAGAAGGTCACCGGTTCCCTCCGGCTTCCTCCCACAGTCCAAAGCATGCATACATGCTTGTAAGGTTAGTTGGTGACTCTAAATTGCGGGTGGGAGTGTGAAAGGTTGTCTGTCTCTGTGTGTCGGCCCTGTGATTGACTGGCAACCAGTCCAGGGTGTACCCCGCCCCCTTCGCCCAATGGCAGCTGGGATAGGCTCCAGCCCCCCGCGACCCTGAACAGGATAAGCGGTGTAGATAATGGATGGAAGGATGGATAAAACAGCTGGTGGATTGATTTAACAGAAACAGTTAAACTGTGATTGGAGCTTCTTCAGTGTGAACAGGCTCTGGTTCTCTTCCTCCGCTCTGACAGTAACTGAATATCTCTGTGTTGTGGGCAGAATAAGATATTTGAAGACGCCATCGTCTCGACATTTTCTGCTGTTTTATAGACCAAACTAATCGATTAACTGAGCTAATGATGGGCAGATTAATCAAGCTTAAAAAGTCATCGCTTGCAGCCCTTGGCATGTGTGAGCAGGAGCCAGAAACTGGTGAGCCAACAGGAAAATGGTGTCTGTGATATATAAGAATCCATTTCCTCCAGGCTTCAGAGTCAGCTGATCATCAGCTCCCAGTTTCTCTGCCTCCAGCTGCAGCGGCGTTACACCCACAGACCCCCCCCCAGTGTCGCTCACATATCCCTGTTGTGTTTTTATCGTAGCCTGTGTGTGTTTTAGCCACTGTGACATCACCCATTGGTTTGTTGACCACTATACTGAGGCCTGAAGTTTGGCATTTCCTGCCGTCGCCATCTTGTATTTTGGAACCAGAAGTGACCATATTTGGATGAGAGGGTTCAGCAAACGCTGAGTTTAAGCTTGAACTGTGATATTATTCTGGATCTAATTTTAACGAACTAAAAACATCTTCAGAGTGTCTTTAAGTTCAACAAACGCTAAACATTTATTAGGTCACTGTGGTCGCTTCTTGTCAATCACAGGTAGCCCCGCCCCTAACCCCTCCCCTCTTCCTGGTCTGTGTGACTCTAAATGGGAGCATCAGTGACTAAATGAACATCATGCTGTGTGATCCATAAGGCTGCGCTGCCTCGTATATACGCCGTGTCTTTATTCAGTGTGCTCCCCGTTCTAACGGACTGAAACTGTTCTTCATAATATAAATTCTGTGTCTGTTCTCTCTCCGTTTCAGCTGTCGACACGGTTTATAATCATGTGTTGAACAATAATAATATTAAGTATCTGCTTCCCTGAACTGTCTCTGTCCTCCTCTGCTGCCCTCAGAGCTGCTCGCTGTGCTGACTCGTTAAACAGTTAACTAATACTCAGATAATGACGTCAGTGTGGGTGTTAACATGTGGGCGTTAACATGTGGGCGCTCGCTGTGACTCATGAGCTGCGTTATAAAAGAATTGTGTTTTCTGTTACATAAACTGATTTCTATGTGAAAAGTTACCCGTCTGATCTGAGCCGCTGAAACCTGTCTGTATACCTGTCTGTCTGTCTGCCTGTCTGTCTGTAGCTCTGTTTGTCTACCTGTCTGTCTGTCTGTGTGGCCTGTGCTTCCTTCCAGCTCCTTGTTAGCTAGCAGCGTTTATTAGCACTGTGTGTCCCAGTAGTGAGATGATGATGCCTGACCTGCTTGTAGCTTGAATCAGTCTTCACTGATTTCTGTCTCTTGTTTTATTTCTCTCTCTCTCTCTCTCCACCTGTCGTTCTGCTGTCTTCCTCTCGCATCAGATGTTCATCAAGTACATAAAGGTTAGCACTCTTCTCTCTCTGTCAGAGGTTATCATGCACTCTGTAATGGTGTGTAATGGGTGAGCTTTGCCAGAGTGTAATCTATAATGCATGTGATGTATAAACACAAGTAGAACATGCACACAGAGCACATTATCACCGCCTGGCATGTCTCATATTTCTCCTCACGTGTGTGGTGGGTTGTGGGTTTTTGCAGTGGGCACACATACATTGATTACTGTCACTGTTGTGAGGTTCAGTTTGACAGTCTGTCTGTTTCCCTGCAGGTTGAGCTTCTCTCCCACTTTGGATCAGAACATTTCTGTCCGCTCAGCCTCATCAGGTGAGTATCTCCTCACACCTCCACATCCTCATTGATTAGCTGAATGCAGGTTGGTCTTAAAGATCTTAAACACCTTAGTTATCTTTAACACACTGTGTCAGTGTTTCAGGTGAAGGACAGGTGAGTCTTATAGATGTTTGACCCCAGAACAGCAAGCGAGCATCAGGCGCTTTGTTACATTAGTACTTCTGTTACGTCATGTAAACAAACCACGTACCTGTGTGTGAGGATGTACACACTCGGGCTAAATAAGAGTTTGTCCTCTTTAAACAGGAAACACCTGATTTATAGTGACCTTCAGGTGTTTGTTGACTGGAGACATAAACTGCAGCTAACAGATGAACAGAAACTCAGAGCTCCCTGGCCGTCTCTGTCCAGCCAGCTGCAGAAACATTACAGTGTATGTTGTTAAATGAGGCAGGTTGGTCCAGATCATTTATCCTTTAATATAAACAGGGACACGTTCGGCTGTTTGTGTTGCATACGCCCTCAGTTAGCGACACAATCAGCATCACAGTTAAGTGCTTTGGACCTTGCATTTAAGGAATCTACTCGAGCATTTGGCTGATAGCTGCAAACCTGCGACTCATGCTGACATTCTTTTAGGACCGTTGTTGCCCTGTAAAGAACATTGAACGTTCAGGCCGTCTCTTCTCACAAACACTGTTAAAGAACATGAAACTGTTCTTCAAACCAGACTGAAGAATGTGTTTTAGTCCTGAAGAAGAGTCTAGTGTCTCAGTTTGTTAATACTGAACCAAAGATCCAGGAGGTCCGTCCATGCTGGCGTTCTCTCCCTCCTCTAAAGTCCAGACTGCTCATTGAGATTTCCACACATTGCTAATAAGTGTGTTCCACCTGTTTTTAAGTAAAACGTGTTCTTTCAGGCTGAAGCACTTTAACATGGTTACAAAGAGGACTGAAGCTCAGCATGCATGGACTCAAATCAGCCTGCAGATGATCAGCTGCACATCTTACTGAGGCGGTGTTTGTAGTGAAACACTTTCCTGGTTTATAAGTTTTACTCACATCCACATGTCTCCTGCATGTGTGTCCCAGATGATCGGGTCATAGGGTGCACGTGTTGCTGTTGGGTTTAAAGAGGCTGTAAAACTGTCCTCAACATGTTGAGCTAAACAAGCTCAACATAGCTTCTCTTATTAAAGTTACCTGAGATGATAACACCTGATCTGAGAGGCAGGTTTTCAACATTCTGCCACCTCTTTTGTGTGGGCACATTAACCCGCCTCTTTTCCTGTGGGCCATTGATTGTGTAACTGTGTGTGTGTGTGTGTGTGTCTGTGTGTCTGTGTGTGTGTGTGTGTGTGTGTGTGTGTGTGTGTGTGTGTGTGTGTGTGTGTGTGTGTGTGTGTGTGTGTGTGTGTGTGTGTGTGTGTGTGTGTGTGTGTGTGTGTAGGGTGTTTGGTACGAGCATGGTGGAGGAGTATGAGGAGATAG